>NW_019268584.1:921131-995949 GCF_002738365.1 Cucurbita moschata | reverse complement strand
GCTTGGATCTGAAAAATTCAAAGAGAGGTCGAGAAATACTCTTTGTGAAGATGTCAGCAACTTGGAGATGAGAGGGTACATATTGTGTGCGAAGTTTGCCAGCGATAACAAGTTCTCGAAGGAAATGATAATCTAGTTCAACATGTTTGGCCCCCTTGTGAGAAACGAGATTAGAGCTAAAAAAAATAACACTTTTGTTGTCACATAAGAGTAAGGGCTGCTGTGAAATAAGAACCTTGAGATCATGCAAAAGATGCGTAACCCAAAGAAGTTCAGCAGTAGTTGTGGCAAGAGCACGATACTCAGATTCACAGCTGGAGCGTGAGACAGTAGGTTGCTTTTTGGCACTCCAAGAAACGAGATTGTTACCAAGATAAATAGAATAGCCGAATGTAGAACGACGAGTATCGGGACAACCAGCCCAGTCAGCATTCGAATAAGCACTAGCGTACTGGGAACAGTAGATGGACGAAAGGTAAGACCAAAGTAGAACTTTTGTAGAACTTTTGCATAATTTTTGTTGTGCTTTTTTTGCACAGTAGCTTTGTCTTTTTTGCTCTGTATCAACAACTTCTTAAGAGTGACTGTCACCGTGTTCTTTAATTTTTCTCCCTTGCTGGATATTTCTTTCCCACTTCTCAACTCTATTGCTTGACTTTGCCATTTGCCTTCTCTTTTTGGTATTTCGGTGTCTGTTGGTGGCTTCCCAACAAGTCTATTTCGTAACTCAGTTGCTAATTAACCTACTTGAACTTCCAAATTTTGCAACGATTCTTCCTGACTTTGTATCACAACATCATTTTTTGCCATATATTCCTTTATTAGGCTCTCAAGAGATGTTCCCGGTGTGTATTGAGGTTGACTAGTTCCTTTCCCTTGGGTGTTGGCTTGTTGAGGACTATATGGAAATCAATTTTGTAATCCAAATCGGTAATTTGCTTTAGAAGACTTTTGTTGGTTTTATAAGGACCACATAGGTACAATAGACAGGGCTTAGGCATAGACTCATCAAGCCCATGAGAGTTAGACTTTTCTAAAAGAACCTTTATGTATGTGCCTTAAGATCAAGTACCTTATGTATTTATGAACACGATCAAGAGCCTACCATTAATCTATTTGATGAGTATTTTATACTTAGCCTAGTTCGCGTAATGATTGAGGATGAGAGAAGTTTGGAACAGGCACCTTCATAGATGGCCTAGGTTCAAGGTCTCCTTTTTTTTTTTTTTGTCCTGATCTTTTTTTTAAAATTAAAAATATATTTTTATAATGTAAATATATAGGTATATATTTTGTGTATGTATTATATTTTCAAATCCTATTATTTAAAGAGAAAAATTACACCGTATTTTTATAATCCTTCTGCGTTAATGAACGTGATTCGTGCTTTACCAACTCAAAAATTTGGCTGACTTTTATTTAAGATAGTTTATAAGTGTGGGTTGTACTCTGAGTTGAGTCATCTGTGTTATGACTCCTTCAGTCACTACAGCTACGTTAGCTCGCTTGAAATCTTTTTGTACTCGTACCTCGCTAGTAATGAGGCTGACGAGTGTGTTGTCTTTCGACTTAGGGCATCAACGACCACATTTTTCTTTCTAGGGTGGGACTAAATGTCTATATCATAATCCTTCACGTGTTCCAACAACCTCTGTTGCCTCATGTTTAGCTCTTTCTGGCGAAGAAATATTTCAAACCCTTGTGGTCGGGGTAAAATTGAGGTTTCTCTCTGTAACACCAAAAAAAAAATGAAGATCCCAAAGATCTAAGGAAAGATAGTAAGGGAACTAGGCAAGGACAAGGGACTCAAGTAAGTCATTTCTATATCCTAATAAGTAATTTTTAGGAGTCAAAGGCCTTTGGAAAAGAATAATACTAAAATATTTAGAAAGTAGAAATTTCATAAATCCCCTTAAAAATATGGATAAATATGAAAAATGCAATTTTTCTCAAAATCAGAACTTCCACAGTGAACTCCTGCACAAAATCTATGGAATCTCTAAAACTAACCGTTAGATCTCCTTCATAATTGGATACAATCTAGAACGCTCACAGATAACGATCATAATTGAAATTGGAAGTCGGAACCTCACTGATAGGAGAGGATATTTCTGATGGATTATACAGAAAATATAGTCTCGAAATCATGATTGTTTGGTTGGTTTCAACGTTGGCGGAAGCTTCTCCTATAAAGTCTAAAGTTTTGGCAATAGTATGGAATAAGAATGGAGTTGAGTCGAGCTCCCATTGTCAAGAAATAAGCTTTTAGTTTTTGGGTTTCCTACTCTTGAATTTCTTTGAAATTCGAGTGCAATCTCTACCATTTCCCTTCAAACTTGTTCCTACAGTTTCTATGAGGATGCCTAAAACTCGAGTGACGAGGATGCCTAAAACTTGAGCTCGAAGCTTTTATATTATGAGTTTTTCTTTGTGGGTTTTCTTCTAAATTCGAGGGCAATGGTTAATCATTTTCCCTCCTACCAACTCCTACACATTCCATATGGGATTTCCAACAAGTTTCATGAAGGAATCAAACACTTAAATGCTCTAGAATCGGCTGCCCAACAAAAAGTTTCTATATTTATTCCAGCAAGAAACATGTTTTCCAGTGAACTTTGGAAGGTTATAACTCGAGCTACAGACCACGACAAGCAACCAAGGAAGAAGATGAAGTCCAAAGTCAAAGGTAAAACTCAGACTAATAAAAGTTAAAGACTCAAAGATGAATCTAATTAATAAATTTTGAAATAATTCGGATACTGGAAGCTTGAGAAAAGAGGTCCCGTACGTCGACGACGTGGTTAGTAGCAACCTTGAACTTTTCTTAAGACATACTTGTAGAAATCACTTGGATTTCTTTATGAACCTTAAACAAAGTATGAATTAAGGAAATATAAAAAAAAAACATCGAACTGAGAATTAAGATCCTGAATCGATCAAATTACTTGAGATTTAAGTAACATTAAAATAACCCACTAAATGAACTCTGCTGCATATGAAAATTTACTACCAAGTATATTATAGTATGTTGACATTATATATGAAATTTGGTGGTCATTGGAGAAGGGTATGTTGGTAAAACAAGAAATGGTGAAAATGACCATAATGCCCCTATGGTAATTTACCTTCAGTTCATGACCTAAATGACCTTTAAATGCTATGAAACTTTGTAGTAGATCTTATTTTATGATGTTTGAAGATGTTGTGAAGTTTGAAAGCCATTGGAACACATTAAGTAGCAAAACCAAGAATTAAAGGTAAAATGACCTAAATTCCCCTATGACTTATGATATTTCAAGGTTTATATGTGTTCCAAATTACCTACTACTATAGGGCCTATTCTTAAGGGCATGAAGATATGTTTGATATTTTAAGTTGATTCGAGAAAGTTTGGAACCTAAACCAAGTTAGGACCCAAGAAACACCTTAAGAACCATGACTCTTCTAGAACTCTCTAAAGAATTCATTACGACTCTCTTACTTTCAAGAATAACACATGCTTGTTATTATAATGGGTTCATATATTTTGAATACATGTTACAACTTATGCCTAATTATGAACCCTAGAAACTTACTACAATACCACACAAGCTCTATGACTACCAAGGTAAGAAGAATGCTAGGTACCACTCAAGGATAAAGAACAAGGTCCACAGACACAGAAACTCAAGACTACTAGGTAATACTCTAATCATATTCGATTGTGACCCATGACCTCCCACCACGCTAAGCTTTTAGAGGCCCATGTTTTCCTCTTCTAGGTTGGATGCCCAGACACCATGTTTTCTTAGTAGGATGTCATGTTTGGCCTTATGTTTCTTTCACCTAGATGAGATGCCTTCCACCATGGGTACCCTAAGATTTGTAGGATGCCATGTTCATGTATGCACCGATCAAGTGACATTTATGATTTAAAATGGGGAGTAATCTAGGGCCACGATGAAACAAGAAGAGAGTAAACTACCTTAGCCAAGAATCAAGAGCCTCCTATGACCTCCCACAGTACAACATGTTCATGACTTAGAGGACGCTAGTTTCAATGTATGAAGCCTTGAGCATAGGTATTCAGAGTATGCTGCTTGGAATGTAAGAAGTCTTGGGCAAGGGTATTTAGACTATATCACAGGGCAGCCCTTGATGCAGGATTGAACTACATCACTTGGAACGTAAGAAGTCTTGGACATAGGTTTTCAAACTATGTCGCTTGGAACGCATGAAGCCTTGGGCATAGGTTTTCAAACAGACTCACAGGGCAAGTCTTAGATGCGGGTTCAGACTACGTCACTTGGAATACATGACACCTTGGACATAGGTTAAGATTGTGTCGCTTAAAACGCATGAAGCCTTGGACACAGGTTGTCAAGTTCATGACTCGTACTGTAAATCCTAGGGGAGTGTCTGGAGAACGAACAAAGAATAGAACAAGAACCTAGGAAGTACCGAGAATAAGATAAAGATCAGGTACTAGAACATGGATCAACAACCAAGTTCTAAGAACAAGAACCAAGAACCAAGAACAAGATAAAGATCAAGGACTAGAACATGGATCAACAACCAAGTTCTAAGAACAAAAACCAAGAACCAAGAACTATAGTACTGAGGCTCTTAGAGAATAACCATGGTAAAAACAAAACTAAGGGGCCTACGTACTTACAACAAGAACCAAAACAAGACAAGAAAGAGTGTGATACCCTAGCATATCAAGTACACGATTAAGAGCCAACAAGTAGGCTACTTACTGAGTTTTTGTACTCATTCCTTATTTTCCATATTTTTCAAGTAATAAGGAGCTGGTCAAGATCGGGAACGAACTCTGGAGCAAGTGCCATAGACAAGCTTAACCTGTTGTCCTTCAACCCAATATTTTGTGTCCGTTCCTTATTTTGTGTTTTCACTAGTATGTTGTGTTTTAAATACTTATGCATAAATTTTATTTTGATATAATATAAATATAATGATAGTATTTTTTAAATTTCTTTGTTTTATTTCATGAAAAATTTACCCGTTTTTTTGGAGTAATTGAGTCAGCCCAGTCCTTACACTCTCCATACAAGTAGTGCCGCCAAATTCTTAATGCGAACACTACCATGGCCAACTCTAGGTCGTGTGTATGGTAGTTATTCTCGTATTCTTTTAATTGACGGGATGCATATGCAACAACCTTTCCATGTTGCATCAACACATCCTAATTCTTTCTTAGAAGCACCGTTATTGATCACATACTCTTTTAAACTCTCTGGTACCATGAGCATTGGGTCTGTTACCAACCTTTGCTTTAGTTCTTCGAAACTCGCCTTACATGCATCGCTCCACCTAATTGGTACCTCGTTGGTGAGGCAAACTTAGGGAAGTCCTGCATGAATATTCGATAGTACCCTGTTAATCCTAGAAAACTCCACATCTATGGAAATTTCGTTCTTTGATAGCACATGTCCCAAGAATGAGACTTGTCACGACCAAAATTCACACTTGGAGAATTTGGCGTACAATTGTTCTCTCTCAAGGTAGTTTGGACTTTTCGGAAGTGATCTTGGTGATCTTGGTTCATTTTTTTAGTATACTAGGATGTCGTATATGAACACAATAATGAACATATCTAGGCAGTCCTTGAACACTCGGTTCATTAATTCAATAAACACAGTTGGGGAATTGGTGAGGCCAAATGACATCACTACATACGCGTAGTGACTGTATGTCCTGAATGATGTCTTTGGTACATCCCCTTCTTTAATCTTAATTTGATGGTACCCTAACCAAAGGTCTATCTTGAAGAATACTATTGCCTCCCTATGTTGGTCAAAAAGGTCTTCTATACAAGGGAGGGGTAATTATTCTTTATCGTCTTATTATTTAGTTCTATATAATAAATACACTGGCACATTGAACCATCCTTCTTCTTTACAAACAACACCGACGCACCCCAAGAAAATACACTAGGTCGAATGAAGCCTTTTCCAGTAGGTCTTGTAACTATGATTTGAGTTCTTTCAACTCGACTGGCGCCATGCATAGGGTGCTTTGGAAATTGTTGAAATTAAATTGCTCTGATACCAATTTGTAGAAATTAAATTTCTCTGATATCAATTTGTAGAAAAATAAAGCCGCTCCGATACCAGCTTGAGAGAAAAATGCTCGTTCTAAGTCTAACTCGTTTAGATAACTCTCACGAAACTTTAAAGGGGGTGTCGAAATGGGGGAGACAATGAGACAAAGAAATTCTCAAATGTCTTTCTCTATTACACATGGTACAAGATTCTCAATTGCCTTTTTCCTCTCTTTTTTCTTTCTTTTTCTCGACAATTACATCAATAAACGAAGCTCTTTTATAAGCTATCATAAGGCCAAAATTGGCTTTAACCACCCATTTGCTCTCCTTTCAGTAATTTTCTCACCCAGTAGCTCTCTTCCAGTAGCTCTCTTTTTCTAAGATTATTATGTACTTTTGACTGAATTAAAAAAAAAAAAATTATTTAAGTTTATTTTCAACAAAACTCCCCCGCTCTCCTTTTAGTAATTTTCTCACCCAGTAGCTCTCATTTCCTAAGATTATTATGTCCTTTTGACTGAATTAAAAAAAATTATTTAAGTTTATTTTCAACAAAACTCCCCCATAAACTTAAATGCTCATACTCAATGATTCCTCCTGCGCCATTTTTATTTTCTCGATCTCAGTCGTGGTTTCTTCAACTTTCTCTTCTTTTCGTCAAGCGAAAAAATTGGATTGTCCTTCTCTGATGAGACTTCATTTGGATTTTCTCGAGAACATCCCATCTATGACACCACCTCTTTATTTTTCCAATTCTCAGCTACGCTTGACTCAGACTTCATGACTTTGTTTCGTTTATTCAATTCCCTTCGTAAGTCCACAGCAACCTTTACCGCTAGCATTCTTGCTTCTTCCATCTTGGTTTTATCACGAGTGAGTGTCTCAATCATGTGTCGTAAGTTCACTGTCTCCTGTTGGACTTGATTCAGGTTCACATCGAGTGAGTTTCTCTGTTGAGTCAGTATCTCTATATCCTTTTTCTCCCTTACTAGCTCGTCCACTAAACCCTCAATCTCCATGAACAAGTCTTTCTCTTTCTCCGCACCTTCTTCAACTTTCTTCGAAAGATCGGGATTGTCTTCTCATTTTTTTCTTCACCTGTTTTAGACAGAAGGAACTCTTACCCAGCTTAGTCACTTCCTTCTCTAACCATTGAACTTTTGTTTCTAGCTCTTTCTTTTCTTCTCCAATTTTCATCCTCTTTCTTCTTTCTACCTCAAATTGCTTTCCCGCCCATTTGAGTTCTCTCTCTTCGAGTTCGAGCTCTCTGTTCTTAGGTTGTTCAACCTTCTTCGATTTTTAGATTGCTATGATACCGCGATTTCCCCAATTTGTAGAAATTAAATTGCTATGATACCAATTTGTAGAAATTAAATTACGCTGATACCAATTTGTAGAAAAATAAAGCTGCTCCGATACCAGCTTGAGAGAAAAAAATGCTCGTTCTGAGTCTAACTCGTTTAGATAACTCTCACGAAACTTTAAAGGGGGGTGTCGAAAGGGGAAAGACAAGGAGACAAAGAAATTCTCAAATGACTTTCACACCGTACAAGATTCTCAAGTGCCTTTTTCCTCTCTTCCCCTTTTTTCTTTCTCTACAAGTACATCCATAAATGAAGCCTTTTATAAGCTTTCCGAAGGCCAAAATTGGCTTTAACCACCCATAATTTTCTCACCTATTTGCTCTCCTTTTAGTAATTTTCTCACCCATTAGCTCTCATTTCCTAAGATCATTATGCCCTCTTGACTGAATTAAAAAAAATAAAATTAATTTAAGTTTATTTTTCGACAGAAATATGCCAAGTTCCCAACTCAAGTTCTACTTGTTGGGTTTTATGTCCTAAAACTCGTAGTTTGTAAACAAAAACATATTCTATTTTCAATAAAGTTATTATTGTTGTTTTTTCAGTAAAGATTGTTATTGAATAAAGTGAACTTTACAATCATTGATCTAAATCCAATAAACTAAGAACACTCTGGCTATAGTATGATTACTTGAACTATATGTAGAGACATAAGAGTGGATCAAGTTCAAGTATATAGTCAAAATGATCTATAGTATGAGGATAAGTCTGAGTACCTTATTCTGAGAACACTATGGAAGCGGCCCACTTTTGTATATGATATAAACAATGTGATCACTAAATTGTTCATGTGGAGACATGTGAGTGGGGGCGTCCTATGCAAGGAGTATTGCATAAGATCGGACCATGAAAAAAACCACTCTCACTTTATAATGTCGTTTGCTGTTGAGACTGATTTTCTTTTCATTCGATAACCTAGGTAACTCGGTTTTAATCCTAAGCTAACCATGAACTCCTGTTTATTCGAAATTATCCTTAGATTTTCATAGGTGAGAGTGGCTCTAGTTCGCCGACTCAATAGGCCTCCCATTTTAGAGGTAAGACTGGGTGAATGGCTGGGGACGTGGGGTGCAAGACGGAACTCACTCCTACCCATTTTTAGGGATAGAAGGGAGGCAGTTCCCTTAAGCACTGGCTCCAGGTCTTGAACAAGGGACCCCACCCTCTCATCGCCCTGAGAAGGATTCGGTTTACTGGTTGGACCATAAACCAATTGTTCATTGGAGGATCAGTGAGACATAAGGAACAAGAAGTAACTTCAGGGGTAAAACAGTAAATTGACCCAGCTCTAGTTACGAACAACCTGTGAAGGATCGACTTACTAATCATTGTTATATCAGATGGACAGAAATATATCTATAGTGAGGGGAGTGCAACTACTAGGCTATAGTGGAGTGTCCTAGTAGTTAACGAATGTTGGTTAACCAGTTAATCTTGGATCGTTGGAGCCCATGATCTATAGGTCCATTAGGTTCCTCTGCTAGCTCATATCGGACTAAACCATAGAACAGTGTGACGAGTGAGTTCGAAGTGTTCGAATTCAAATTAGGGAATATGCATTACATATATACGATATATTTAACCGCATTTTTGTTTTATTTACTAATTAAACAAAAAGAGAGAATCTGAGATATTTAAATAAGATTTAAATATCTTAATCGATTATGTGTCGGAATTGTTTGGGATTGGCATTTGAATTAATATTAAATATTAATCAAATTGTTTAATTAATCATTTAATGTTACTTTAATTTGAAATTCATTATTCAAATTAATTGTTGAATTAAAATGAAGAAAGTCAAAATGTTGACTTCATTTAATGGAAAAATTCATGTTAGTGGAATTTTGAGGTGTCAAAATTTGGTTTAACCAAACTTGCATGCTTGCCAAGTTTGAGTGGAATTTTGAGTGTCAAAATTTGGTTAACTCAAACATGCATGCTTGCCACATAATCCCAAACATTTGTGTGGAATTTTAAGTGTCAAAATTTGGTGATCTCAAATTTGCATTAACATGCAAACATGACTCTTTAAATAGAGTGATCATGGTACATGGAAGGTCTTCTTCTTCTTGGTGAAAAATCTTGAGAAAAACCTCTCACAAACACTCTCTTCACATGTACAAATCCCTTCAAAGTTTAGTCACTCACCGGATTCCACAATCCCGTTCTAAGGTCGGAGGATAGTGGAGAAGACACTAGTGGTGGTTCAAAACCGGTTCGTGAGGCAAAAGAAGTTTGAACTACAAAAGGTTAGTATTTAAACTCATTAAGTTTAAATATTTATGAACATGCTAGTTATTTACTATAATTGATGTTCTAAAAGTGTCTAACATCCAAATTGCTTCCACATGTGTTATATTAACACCATCACTACGATGAAGTCTACAGCTCAGAAAGGAGGTATTCCTAGTAGGTCTTCCAAAAAAAACATCAGGAAAGTCATTCACTACTAGTACCGTGTCTAACGTCTTTTCTTTTGCTCTTGCATCTACGATACATGTTAAGTCTACCCCGCGGGGGTACTTATAGACAATACATGCATCGATATAAAAGAGTGCGTAGAACCAAAATCAAATATTGTAAAAGCTTAATGACCTAAAATTGGTAGTGTACCTGTCACCACGGTGTCGGACCTCCCAGTGTCTCTATTTGTGGATGCATATGCCCTAGCTTGAGCGCGAGTCTGCATCGATCTATTAGTCTTTTCTAATGCTCTCAATGGATTAGGTAGATTCTTGGTATTCATGGTCGTGCAATTGATGGCAATATGACCCTCTTGGTCACACAAAAAACAAGATCTCGTCTTGGCCATACATCTTCCACCGTGCAACTTCCCACATATTTTGCACCCTAATTCCCCCTTCCTCTAGTCCCATCCTCGCTCCTTATCTGTTGAATGCTTTCATTCTCTTGTGAAGTTTTGAGCTTGAGGGTTTTTTCCTGCATAAGGATAGATCAATAATATGAGGCAAGGCCGGTTGTCATCCACTTACAATTTCAAAGGGACTCATCCCCAGAGACGAGCTCGTTTGATAATTGAAACAGAATTGAGCAACATCTAGCAGTTGTATCCAGTTCTTCTGGCGAGCGTCGACGAAGTGACATAAGTATTCTTTGAGCAATCAGTTGAACAATTCAATCTGTCCATCGGTTTGAGGGTGATAGCTCGAGGAGATGTTTAAAGTCGTTCCCAAGAAGGAAAATAATTCGGTCCAGAATGTACCAATGAATCTACCATCCCTATCACTGATGATGTTCAACAGAATGACCCATAACTTGACAACGTGTTTGAAAAATAGTTGGGCTGTTAGTTCAATCGAGCATAATTTAGGAGTGGGGACGAACGTCGCATATTTTGAGAACCGGTCTACGATAACAAGGATGGCGTCATATTCCCCGACTTTTGGGAGGTGTATTATGAAGTTTAGAGATACACTTTCCAAAGGTCTTATTTTGGTCGTGATTGATTATCAAAACAAGTATATGAGATAAAATATTGAATTTGAAGGATTTTGGCCTGTAGTAATAGTAAGGTTGAGTCTTAGAGCTTTGGCCTGTAATAATAGTAAGGTCTAGTCTTAGAGCTTAGCCTAGATTAGAGGCAAGTCGGTTAGAGTTGCTATTGAGTAAACATATACATATAGAAGTTACATGTATGATTGAACAAATCTTAGCTTCTGCATAAATTATGTTCGATTAGTGCAAAAGAACCTTGTGTAAGGTCTAACGAAACCACAAAGTCAGTACAAACATTCCATTTATTTTTCCTAACTTTGAGAGAAATTAACAGAAAACGTTTAGATTTATACAAGGAAAGGACAATACAAGGATATGATATAAAAGATGCTTTAAAATGTGCCATATACGATAAGGTAATAATATAAACATTTACATTAAGAAATGATATTAGAGGAGGAAAATATGAACATACCATATTAAGTCATGTTGCAACCTATCATAGATGGTAAAATAACAATTTAAAGGTTTATTACTTTCTTAAAAATAAATTAAAAAACAAGAAACTATAATTTAAGGATTATGTACGGAACTCTTAGGAATAAATATGATTTTAGGAGCCGAGTGATGAGATATGATGACCAGATAAAGTCCGATTGGGCTAGGCCCGAGAAACTATAAAAATTAGACTAGGTGAAGGGCCCTTACCGACATAATATAAAATCAACTTCCATATCATACTTTTACATTTTTAATTCAAAATTTTATAGAGCAATAACTCGGTTCAATTAAAAGAAATAACCCCATTATCAATCACGTTTTATTTTTATTATAAATAATAAATGAGGATGTGTTACCAAACCCGTCCCTAATTACCTTCATTTATGACAAGAATACAAAATATCCAAACTCACATTTGTTCATAGCTTTAAAATTAAAAGTCCATACAATTGGTAAGTACGTAATATGTGGTCACTCATTCCAATATAACAATAGTATATTTCTATTGTTTGGATCCATGGGAGCCGTCAACAACTAAAACTAATTTTGCAAGTGTAAAATTGAAACAAACCAAGTGGGGTCCAATACTTTAAGCTTCAGCCTTCCACTTTAGGGTTTTCTTTTTATTCTTTCAACACTGTCGCTACTTTCGATCTTGCTCATTTGCAAGCTGCCTTCTGCCACCGCTCGCTGCTTACAGTTGCGCGCTACTCCCGCTCTCAGTCTCAGTCACACGACCAACCAACCAATCATAGTAACTAGTCATACGACCTATTTCGGAAATAGAGAGTTGGGTCGAGTTGGACTACGAAACAATTTTGGGTTACTTGGATTATCAATCTAACCAACTTGAATATCGAGTTGGTCTAAAAGGCCCAACCCAACTCATCTACATCCCTAATATCCCTAATATTAATGGTCTTCCTACAAAAGAAATGTAGCCCACAAAAATTAGAACACATAAAAACAATCTCGTCCTAGTTTCATTAATACTTTAAACGGTTTAGAAAAAAAAAAGATATATATATATATATATTTGTTATCATTCCTACCCTAAAAATTGAGGATCGAGATAATTTATGAGGTGTAGACAAACCGTTTTCATCTACTCAGTAAAAACTTTTTAGGATAAAGATTAAAATGTTAATATTACTCCTAAAAGTTCTTAGACATTTAATATGGTAAAGGCATTTTAAATTTTTTAAAAAATTGGAGAGTATTAATGAAGCCTAATCAAGTTCATGATTATGTATGAAACAAAATACTAACATTTTTTATCCAAAACCAACTGAAAGTATGTTTTGAACTTAATTTCTTGAAATTAATTTTAGGACAATCGTTCAAAGTTTAGTTCAGAGTATTTTTGAGACAAAGTACAACTTTATTTTTATTAATTTAGACCAGGTATCCATAACATTACGTCTTTATTTGCAAAACCATGACAAGAATAAAAAGTGTCTCAACCGAACAGGTTCGAAAAGCCATCTGAATTCAATATTATTATTATCAAAGGCGGTGCTCAATTTTGTAATTCTATCACTTTTGGCAGCAACAAAATTGAAAGAGTGGAGGAAAGCATTTCCCTCCCAAGAATCCAAGTCTTTTGCGGAACTCATCACAATTTGGCTCGTCCTCACACTTGCTCCTGCACTCGTATCCCGCCATTCCTGCAAAAATACAATACATTTCAACCACGATCCGATCGATATCGTTCGGTAATTACTTCTTGTTTCTTGTTTTCCGATTTGAATAACAGATGAACTGTTTGATAACGTTTTCGTTTCTTATTTTTCAATTGTTGAAAATGTTTCGATTTTTAAAACAACACAAAATCTGTTTTGTTGTTTATGTTTCGAGTTCTTTCCAAGAACATAAATTAAAGTATCGTACCATCGTTTTTTACTTAAAAAAATTAAATGATTATGAAACGAGAAGAAAAAGATTACCGAACGAAGAAAAGAGGAAGATTGCAAAGATGAAGAGAACCAATCTAAGAGCAATGGAAGATGCATATCCATAAGCCATTTTTAGTGATTGCTTTTAGAATATTGCAATTGAAAGATGTTGAAAATGGAAGATATATATAAGAAAATGACTATGCCTAAAATGTTAAAGAAAATCTAACTAATAACAATGTTCATTATTATTATTATTATTATTATTATTTTGGGTCTTTGTTGTTTTTTTGGAAAGTATTAATGGTTGGAAACAAATGTTTTGATCCAATGTTAAAATCATTTTTATTATTGGAAGAGATTTAAAATATGTTCAAATTTGATAATTTTGACATGTATGATTGGTAGCCAGTATACCCATAAGCGGTTTCGCTCCCGACCAATTTTCGACGACGGTTTTTCTTTTATGTTTTAGGGCAGCTACGTAAAGCTATTTTCTCTTTCTAATATCTTGATATTTACATAGGAAATAGCAGTAGGAATTAAGTTTCGAAGGTATAGAGCCTGTAGCCCTGTATCTATGAGCTTAAAGCTAAAACCCTAATTTGAAGAACGCGGTAAAAAAAATTGAGTCGCGGTCAATATTTTTCGACATTATTCTGACGAATATGAATCTCCACATATCTTCATAGTAGTATGATATCGTAATTACACACCATCTATTTGGAGTGTTCATGGGCTGAGTTAGGTTGAGTTGAGTCATTTTTTAAATTCAGGTCAATCTTGGCGCACTTTGGACGACTATTGTTTGTTGTTATTTGCTTATCTATTTACCATTGAAGTATCAATTAAATTTATAGCCACCCAATCAAAATAATTTATTTTATAAGCTTGTTCAAATCAACATCATTAGTGTAACGGTCTTACATTGGTCGCATCATGACATTTGTTTTTTACGGCTATCAAGTGGTCTGAGGGCGCCATTCGCATGTTGTCTTCTTGCCTATCGTGTTGGTCATCACCTACTCTCTTAGATATGACATTTTCTCTGGGAGATCCCACATCGATTAGAAAGGTGAACGAAACATTTTTTATAAGGGTGAGAAAAACTCTAGTATAAGCATTTTAAAACTTTGAGGGGAAGCGCTGAAGGGAAAGCCCAAAAGAAGACAATATCTACCAGCGAATTCAACATTTTAATCAAAAGTACATACATTATAACAATGGGAATGAGATTATACTCTCGACGATAACCGGATCATAATTTAAATGGTAACTCATTCTCGTCGATAAATGTATAATTTAGATAAATTTAAATGTCCAATAAGCTTTTAATCTTACATGATCTTACACGCTCTTAATGTGATCCTTCATCGATTGGAGAGGAGAACAAAACATTCCTCATAAGAGTATGGAAACACGAGAACAAAACATTCTTTATGAAGGTGTGAAAACCTCTCCCTAGCGCATTATAAAAACCTTAAAGGGAAGACCGAAAGGGAAAGCCCAAAGATGATAATATATGCTAACGGTGAGCTTGAGCCGTTACAAATAGTATCAGAGCTTGATACCGGGCAATGTGTCAGCGAGGGGGCTGAACCCCGAAGAGGAGTGGACACGAGGCGGTGTGCCAGTAAGGATGTTGGGCCTCGAAGGAGGGTGGATTTTGGGGGGGGGGGGTCTCATATCGATTGGAGAAGGGATCAAGTACTAGCGAGGACGTTGGGCCCGAAGGGGGTGGATGTTGAGATCCCACATTAGTTGGGGACGAGAATGAAACATTCTTATGTTGTGGAAACAGGAGAACGAAACATTCTTTATAACGGTTTGATTGATTATCAAAACAAGTATATGAGATAAAATATTGCATTTGAAGGATTTTGGCCTGTAGTAATAATAAGGTCGAGTCTTAGAGCTTAGCCTAGATTAGAGGCAAGTCGGTTAGAGTTGCTATTGAGTAAACATATACATATACAGGTTACATGTATGATTGAACATATCTTAGCTTCTGCATAAATTATGTTCGATTAGTGCAAAAGAACCTTGTGTAAGGTCTAACGAAACCACAAAGTCAGTACATACATTCCATTTATTTTTCCTAACTTTGAGAGAAATTAACAGAAAACGTTTAGATTTATACAAGGAAAGGACAATACAAAGATATGATATAAAAGACGCTTTAAAATGTGCCATATACGATAAGGTAATAATATATGTTGGATGATGGAAGTCCCGCATCGACTAATTTAGGGTGTGATCATGGGTTTATAAGTGAAGAATACTAACTCCATTGGTGTGAGGCCTTTTGGGGAAACCCAAAGCAAAGCCATGAGAGCTTATGCTCAAGGTGGACAATATCATACCATTGTGGAGAGTCGTGTTCGTCTAACATGGTATCAGAGCCATGCCCTAAACCTAGTCATGCCAATAGATTGGTAAATCCTAAAATCCTCAAATATCGAACAAAGAACTCTTAAAGAAAAAGGAGCCAAGCCCCTCCTCGAAGGAAGTAAAAAATGATTAAGACTCCAAAGGAGTCGAGCCTCGATTAAGGGGAGGTGCACTTTGTTCGCGGGGAGGTGTTGGATGATGGAAGTCAAGCCATGAGAGCTTATGCTTAAAGTGGACAATATCATACCATTGTGGAGAGTCGTGTTCGTCTAACAATATAAACATTTACATTAAGAAATGATATTAGAGGAGGAAAATACGAACCTCTACCATATTAAGTCATGTTGCAACCTATCATAGATGGTAAAATAACAATTTAAAGGTTTATTACTTTTTTAAAAAAAATTAAAAAACAAGAAACTATAAATATGATTTTAGGAGCCGAGTGATGAGATATGATGACCAGATAAAGTCCGATTGGGCTAGGCCCGAGAAACTATAAAAATTAGACTAGGTGAAGGGCCCTTACCGACATTGTCAAAATTTGGTTTAACCAAACTTGCATGCTTGCCAAATATACCCCACAAGTTTTAGTAGAATTTTGAGTGTCAAAATTTGGTTAACTCAAACATGCATGCTTGCCACATAATCCCAAACATTTGAGTGGAATTTTAAGTGTCAAAATTTGGGGATCTCAAATTTGCATGAACATGCAAAGATGACTCTTTAAATAGATTGATCATGGTATATGGAAGGTCTTCTTCTTCTTGGTGAAAAACCTCTCACAAACACTCTCTTCACATATATAAAATCCCTCCCAAGTTTAGTCACTCACCGGATTCCACAATCCCGTTCTAAGGCCAAAGAATAGAGGAGAAGACACTAGTGGTGGTTCGAAACCGATTTATGAGGAAAAAGGAGTTTGAACTACAAAAGGTTAGTATCTAAACTCATTATGTTTTAATACTTATGAACATGCTAGTTTTTTTTTTTTCTATAATTGATGTTCTAAAAGTGCCTAAGATCCAAATTGCTTCCGCATGTGTTATATTAACACCAACCATTGGTATCAGAGTAAGTTTTAGGCACTTTATTTACATTAATTTGATCATAGTGGGTACCATTTCATGAATGAAATTTGTTGTTGCTAAAGTGGATGGTTTTGGTTTTGGCATTTTTTTTATGCTTCCATTTGATACAATTATTGTAATAAGCCTAATGTGTATGGGCTTTAATGAATGAAGAAAGGTCTGTAATAATTATGGAGTCATTTGAGTCCATTTTAGGTTGTAATTGATCGAAAATGGAAGAGATAGCAAATAGAACCGAAGAAGATGGAAGAGGCGGTTCGTGTGTTTTTTCTGTCGTTGGGGTTCGATTCAACGTTTTTAAGGGTTGGTTCGCCCAGTTCGTGGTCCTCGGGAGCGGCTCAAGTTATTTTTTAATTATTAATGTAATAATTTAGTTAATTGTTTGCTTTAAAATGCCAAAACCAACCCACTTTAGTGTGTTTAATTAATTATGCATTATGAATGTATGCTTTAATTAAATAGAATATGTATATGCATAAAGTATGTCATATAGATTTAAAATCCCACCATAGGCTAAGCATATTTCATGCTTTCCAAGTATGTTATAAGTGTTATAATGTATAGTATGCATGTTTAGGGTTCCATGAGTGATAGATATAAATTGTTATATTATTGCATGAATGGATGATTGTATAATTGTTATATAAAGCATGTTAGATGCATGTTATAGGTTATTTTCAATGTCATAAAACGAGATAGACGTTAAAATCTATAATAAAGATAAGTGCATGCTCACTTAGGGTTAAGAACCGAGCACGATCAATTTTAATAGTTAAAATAGGTCGATGTCTTGTAAAATTGTGCTCACAAGAAAGCTCACCTGGCACGATCTTGTCTAAGGCTGGAGGTACTTAAGTTTAAGGTTTACGGAACACCTACTACCTGGAGATCGGACCAGTACTTGAGCTTAGTTAGCCCAGTTTTATAAGCATGCTTGAGTGATGAAAGTTTTGAAAAAATCACCTAGACTTAGGTTATATTTAATTAGCCGGAATATACCTAAGTAATGAGTAAACCCTAACGTCTAAAATACTTAGTGGGAGGAAAAGGTATATGAGATACATCGTTTTCCTTTTCACGCTCTCTGAAAAATTCACACCGTGATATTCATGCTTGGCCTCATGTCACCCTAGGAGCGTCCTCCATTCGGAAGGTATTTGCATGAGTCAATAACAAGGTGAATAGAGAAAGTATTTATAGTAAGTGGGAGAAGGAAGTCACCACGTCCTATGGTCTCCACCACTAGGTTGCACCGTGAGATTCCCATGTTTCGCCTGCATGTTGCCCTAGAGCAACTAACCATTCGGAGGGTCGTAACATGGGAGTCGGAACAACGCAAACTCCAGAAATGGATAGGATTTCTTAGGTCCATTCCCAACTTTGGCTTTTTCATTCGATAGCGTTGTTGGGACCGATCTCTAAGGTCTGAAATTGGTGGGTCACACTTGCGAAGAATTACTAAGCGTTAGTATATTCTTGACCAAAATAACGATAACTAAGAACACTATAGGAACAAGAGTTATTCTGGGATTAGTGTTTAAGTCAAGAATGTCTTGGTTTAGTGAATGAGTAATTGACTGCCCCTCGGTAGCAGTTGCTCTAACTCACTAAAGTATCGTTGCAAATTAATAATGATTTGGGTACATTATTACATTTGTTAAAACTGATTGGATTAAACAGGATTAAGTCAAATCACTAATAGAATTTTCTTTATATCACATCATGACAAACTCAATAGTACAATTACTTGCTTCTGAGAAATTAAACAGCGACAACTACACAACTTGAAAATCGAACCTAAACACAATACTGGTCATTGATGAATTAAAGTTTGTTTTAACTGAGAAGTGTCCTCCAAACCCCAACTCAAATGCAAACCGAACAGTTCGGGATGCGTATGACAGATGGATAAAGGCAAATGACAAAGCCCGAGTGTACATTCTAGCCAGCATATCTGATGTTTTGGCTAAGAAACACGATGTTATGGGTACTGCTAAAGAGATTATGGAATCTCTAAAAGGGATGTTTGGACAACCGTCCTTCTCCCTTAGATATGAAGCCATAAAATACATTTACAACTGCCGTATGAAAGAAGGGACCTCAGTTAGAGAACATGTCCTGGACAAGATGGTCCATTTCAATGTGACAGAAGAAAATGAAGTTGTCATTGATGAGAAGAGTCAAATCAGTTTTATCATGATGTCTCTTCCGAAGAGCTTCTTCCAGTTCCGCACCAATGTGGTAATGAACAAAATAGAATATAACTTGACTGCTCTTCTCAATGAGCTACAGACTTATCAGTCCGTCTTAACGAACAAGGGACAAAATGGAGAAGCAAATGTTACTATCTCCAAGAAATTACTACGAGGACCGTCCTCCAAAAATAAGTCTGGACCTTCAACTTCTAAAAGTGCTTTGATGAAGAAGAAGAGAAAAGGGAAAAATAAGATTTCTACTAACCGCAAGAACAAGGTTCAAAAAGCAAGTAAAGAAAATGTTTCCATTACAACGAAAACGGGCACTGGAAGAGAAACTGCCCAAAATACCTTGCAGACAAGAAAGCCGAAAAAACACAACAAGGTAAATATGATTTACTCGTTGTAGAAATATGTTTAGTAGAGTATGACAACTCAACTTGGATACTAGATTCAGGGGCGACTAATCATATTTGTTCTTTTTACCAAGAAACTAGCTCCTGGAGAATGCTTGCGGACGGCGAGATAACACTCAGGGTTGGAACAGAAGAAGTTGTCTCAGCAAGATCAGTAGAAAATTTAAAGTTGTATTTTGGAGATAGATTCATTATATTAGATAATGTACTTTTTGTTTCTGGAATGAAAAGAAATCTAATATCCATCTCTTGTTTATTAGAACAGTTGTATAAAGTATCTTTTGAAATTAATGAAGTATTCATTTGCAAAAGAGGTATTCATATTTGTTCTGCAAAACTAGAAAACAACTTATATATTTTAAAACCGAGCGAAACAAAAGTTATTTTAAATACTGAGATGTTTAAAACAGCTGAAACTCAAAATAAACGACAAAAGATTTCTCCTAATACCTATCTTTGGCACTTAAGACTAGGCCACATTAATCTCAATAGGATTGAGAGATTGGTTAAAAGAGAACTTCTAAATAAGTTAGAAGACAATTCTTTCCTCCATGTGAGTCTTGTCTTGAGGGTAAAATGACTAAACGATCATTTTCCGAAAAAGATTATAGAGCCAAAGAAACCTTAGAACTCGTGCATACAGATCTCTGTGGTCCAATGAATGTCAAAGCACGAGGAGGGTATGAATATTTCATCAGTTTTATTGATGATTATTCAAGGTATGGCTATCTTTATCTAATGCATCACAAGTTCGAAGCTCTTGAAAAATTCAGAGAGTATAAGACTGAGGTTGAGAATCTATTAGGTAAAACTATTAAAACACTTCGATCAGATCGAGGAGGGGAGTACATGGACTTAAGATTTCAAGACTATATGATAGAACATGGAATAAGGTCTGAACTCTTAGCCCCTGGTATGCCTCAACAAAATGGTGTATCAGAAAGGAGAAATAGAACTCTATTAGACATGATTCGGTCTATGATGAGTTTCGCTCAATTACCTGATCCGTTTTGGGGATATGCAGTGGAGACTGCTACATACATTTTGAACATGGTTCCTACTAAGAGTATTTCAGAAACACCTTATGAGTTATGGAAAGGGCGTAAAGGTAGTTTACGTCACTTCAGAATTTGGGGATGTCCAGCACATGTGTTGTTGCAAAATCCCAAGAAATTAGAACTGTTAGGATCGCACAATAACGCACACGCTCGATCTAGAAGAAGACAAAGAATGGGATAGTGAAAATTGCAAGGAGAACTCTGGCTAAAAGAATTTTTGTTGATGACTTCAAGTATGTACAACATGAGAGAGTACAGAGAATAGAAAGTACATTTTCAAAGCTCTACTGGACGAGATATATATATGGTTCAATCTACTATATATAGCTTTATCATATTTAACCATCTACTATATATAACTATTTACCATATATAGCTTTACTGGATATAGCTTTAGCAAATATAGCTTTATCGGATATAACCGTTGACCAAGCTATAAATAAGCAGCAGGCTCCATAACCTAACAATCTCTCTAATAAAAAAATCTAGTTTTGCACGACCAAAGCAAGCACATAGAAATCAGATTCCACTACATTCGAGAATGTGCAGATCGAGGGCTCATCAAGATTGATTTCATCAGAACATAGAAATAATTTGGAAACATTTTCACCAAGTCACTGGCACGGGTAAAATTTGAAGAACTATGCTCAAACATCGGAGTTCAAATAATAAGGTAAATATAGCACAGCTTTTAGGAGGAGATTATTAAACAAAAGCTATGGTTCTTAAATTTAGTTAAGTTGTTTTGACCTTTTAAATTTTTGAATTCACGCTAACGGAAGAGCGTAGATTTTGCCGGCAATTTTTGGCTAAATTTGGGCGAAGTTTTCAACCACCCTTACTATTTTTGTAATTAGGTTTGTTATTTAAAGAATTAAACTGAATCAGAAATAAAACATCGAAAATCTCTCCCTCTCTCCTTTTACTTTCCGCTATTTTTTTCTTTCGGCCAGTTTTTCGTCGACGTTTTCCTCCGAATTTCCAGAGTCTATTGCAAGAGTCAACAAGTGGTATCAGAGCTAGGTTGAAGCCATCGGTGGTATATCATTGTGAAGGAGCCAATCTTATTAACAGTCAAGTTGAATAGCTCAAGTGGTTAGAGCGTCGACCTAACAACACACAAGTCTCAGGTTCGAGTAGAAAAAAATGCAAAGCGCAAAAATACAAACATCGTTGGGTCCATCTCGGGCAAGCTCACTCACTCCTCCATGCCGCTGTCGTGTGTCTGCATCTCCATCACCGCCGCAAAGAGGCGCCGCAAAGAGGTCGACACCATGATGATGACGGAGAGAACCTGTGGGCAGCCGATCCAGTGTGCTCGAACTGCGGGTGTCGTGTGTCTGCATCTCCATCACCACCGCAAAGAGGTCGACACCATGATGACGGAGAGAACACCATGATGACGGAGAGAACACCATGATGACGGAGAGAACCTGTGGGCAGCCGATCCAGTGTGCTCGAACTGCGGGAAGAGAGGTTCTCACCTGAGAAAGAACTTACTCTTCTTCATGGTAAGTGCCATACGTCCTCAATTTCGATTCCAGGGAGAGCTCCAGCTGTGGGCGTAGCAAAGGCTGATCGGACATCCTACCACGCCGATGAGCCATTGGAGCTTGTACACGGTGATATCTGTGGGCCCATCAAGCCGGCTACCCTAGGCGGTAAGAGTCTCTTCATGTGGCTGACCCTGCTTCAAGCAAAAAGTGAGGTGGTTAAGCGCATTAAAGCGTGAGCACGAGCACCGGTGATGGATCCTCGACACAGGGGGTAACAAAACCATATGCTCCGTTGTTGAGATCGAAGGGTGTGGCACCATCCTGTTCCTCAGCAAGGGAGGCGAGAACCTCAGACCAATGTCTACTTCATCCCGAGGCTCAAGGCTAACCTTTTGAGCCTGGGTCAACTCGGGCCACCCAAAATCTGCGATGTTCGACGACGGGTGCCTGATCGGCAAACAGAGGTACACACCCTTTCCGTCTCAGACATCCTACCGCGCCGATGAGCCATTAGAGCTTGTACACGGTGATATCTGTGGGCCTATCAAGCCGGCTACCCTAGGCAGTAAGAGTCTCTTCATGTGGCTGACCCTGCTTCAAGCAAAAAGTGAGGCGGCAGAGGCGGTTAAGCGAGTCTCTTCATGTGGCTGACCCTGCTTCAAGCAAAAAGTGAGGCGGCAGAGGCGGTTAAGCGCATTAAAGCGTGAGCGGAGGCTGAATGTGAGAAGAAGATGCGATTGCTGCACACAGACCGAGGCGAAGAATTCACCTCGACAAGTTTCGGTAAGTATTGCGACATGTTCGGCATACAACGGCACCTAACAGCGCCTTACTCCCCCCAACAGAACGAAGTGGTGGAGCGCCAAAATCAGAGCATCGTCGGGACAACGAGGTCAATACTGGTGACGGTCGGGATTTTTGGGAGATTCTGGGGAGAGGCAGTAATGACGACCGTCTATCTCCTCAATCGGTCACCAACCCAAAGCCTCGACGGGAAGATGTCATAAGAGGCCTGGTACAACAAAAAGCCAACTGTACATCATCTCCGCGTGTTCGGCTGCGTCGCATACATGAAGGTAACGCGACGTCATCTTCGATGAAAGCACCTTCTGGCAGTGGAACGACGTGATTGAGGCAGACCACAACCCAAATCAATTCGCGGTGGAGTACCTCGTCACCGAGTCGAAAGAAGGAGGAGCCCAGCATTAGGAACCGTCACTGCCGCCAGCAGGTGCACCCCCTAAACTAGTGGAGTTCGCAACACCACGAACTGCGGATTCGACGTTGGTTGCCAATCACGATGATGATCTAGTGGCCAGGTACCGGAGGATGGACGACCTAGTGGGAGGAGGTGAACCACCTGGATTGGCAACGTGCGAGCTCGAAGAAGTGGCCGAACTGCATGCCATCAGTGCAGATGAACCGAACACCTTGGCCGAAGTAGAAAGGAACCCATGCTGGCTGAAGACAATGCAAGAGGAGATGACATCCATCACCGAGAACCAGACGTGGAGTCTGGAGGATATACCGCCGGGACACCGAGCCATAGGGCTCAAATGGGTCTTCAAACTGAAGCGCAACGAAAAAGGAGACGTTGTGAAATACAAGGCCCGTCTGGTGGCGTAGGGCTACGTCCAGAAGCAAGGAGTGGACTTCGAAGAGGTATTTGCGCCGGTGGCAAGGTTAGAATCCGTCTGTCTTTTGCTGGCAATTGTATGGACGTGAAGTCTGCTTTCCTTAACGGAGAGCTGAAGGAGACCGTCTACGTCTGACAACCACCTAGCTTCCTGGACAACGACAACCCTGGTAAGGTACTACGCCTGCACAAGGCACTCTACGGGCTTCGACAAGCCCCACGAGCCTGGAATGCGAAGCTCGACAGTACCCTACTGTCACTGAAGTTCAAGCGCTGTGCCTCTGAGCATGGCATGTACACGTACGGCCATGGCAAGCAGCGACTGATCGTTGGAGTGTACATCGACGACCTCATAATCACTAGAGGTGACATAAAAGTCCTCGGAAGGTTCAAGAAGGAGATGTCAAAGAACTTCAAGATGAGCGATCTCGGCGTGCTCAGCTACTACCTCGGCATCGAAGTGCAACAGAATTCTATCGGCATCTCCATCTACCAAAGTGCGTACGCGAAGAAGCTGTTGGACACAACTAGGCTTGCAGACAGTAATCCTACAAGGACGCCAATGGAGAACCGGCTCCAACTAAGGAAGGCCGGCATTACGACGACAGTCGACTCCACCAATTACCGCAACATTGTCGGGAGTCTGCGTTATCTGGTAAACACTTGTCCGGATCTTGCTTATTCTGTTGGATATGTGAGTAGGTTTATGGAAGAAACTAGGCAGGAGCATCTAGTGGCTGTCAAGCGCATCCTGCGCTATGTAGCCGGAACCAGAGGCTGGGGTGTAAGATACAGCGTAGGGAAAGGAAAGGAGAAACTCAAGCTGGTCGGCTACAGTGATAGTGACATGGCCGGTGACGTTGATGATCGTAAGAGCACCAGCGGAATGATCTACTTCCTCTCAGGCGGGCCGGAAGGTAGTTGCTTTGACCTTTTCAATTTTTTAATTTACGCTTATGGAAGAGCATAAATTTGGCCGGCCATTTTTGGCTAACTTTGGGCTAAGTTTTCGCCCACTCTTTCTATTTTTGTAATTAGGTTCGTTATTTAAAGAATTCAACTGAATCAGAAATAAAACATCGAGTCTTCAGCAAATCTCTCCCTCTTTCCTTTTACTTTCCGCTATTTTTTCCTTCGAATAAATTTTCCTTTGGCCAGGTTTTTTCATCGACGTTTTCCTCCGAATTTCCAGAGTCAATTGCCAAAGTGAACACTAGTACCGTGTCTAACGTCTTTTCTTTTGCTCTTGCATCTACGATACATGCTATGTCTACCCCGCGGGAGTACTTATAGACAATACATGCATGGATATAAAAGAGTGCGAAGAACCAAAATCAGATATTGTAAAAGCTTAATGACCTAAAATTTGTAATGTACTTGTCACCACGGTGTCGGACTTCCCAGTGTCTCTACTCGTGGACACATATGCCCTAGCTTCAGTGCGAGTTTGCATCGATCTATCAATCTTTTCTAATGCTCTCAGTGGATTAGGTAGATTTTTGGTATTCTTGGTCGTGCAATTGATGGCAATATGACTCTCTTGGTCACATAAAAAACAAGATCTCGTCTTGGCCACACATCTTCCACCGTGCAACTTCCCATAAATTTCGCACCATAATTCCCCCTTCCTCTAGTCCCATCCTCGCTTCTGGGGCATCTGTCCGTACGTCAGAGAGGGTGCCTCTAATTTCATCGAGTGGCAGGTCGGTCAGTGTAGCGAGGTTTACATGCTGGTGGCCGACGGTCTGAGTCCCTCGAGTCATAGGGCCGTTTGTGTCCAACAGTAACTGACTGATCTTGACGTACCTCATCTCTAGGCTTCTTTAGGGCCATGGCAATTCTCAAGGCTTCATCATATGTCTTCGGGTGTATAGATTCTACCGTATGATATATCTCCAAGTTAAGGTCCAAAACTAATTCCTCAGTCATCTTTTGTTGAGTGTCCACCAAGGACGGCGCAAATCTTTTTAATCTCATTTATTCTCTATCATATCTGTGCACTAAGTGTCCACCCATAGTCAGATGGGTGAATTCCTGTTTTTTGAGTTACTCTTCTTTGGGATAATACTGCTTTAAGAAGGCCTCCTTAAACCAATCTCATGAGATAATTCTCTCTCAAAGGTTAATAATATCTTTATTATCCGTCAACCATACTTCCACGTTCTTTTGCAACATAAATGATGCACATGAGAGTTTCTGGTTGTTTGGACATTCCATTAACATGAACGAAATCTGCATTTGAGTTTCTTTTGGATCTCTCATAGTAGAAGTGAATGGGGGGGGGGGGATCGTATTGCTTGAAGTCCCATAGCCAGTTCGCTCCTCTGGTAGTTCGCAAACTGTTGGCTTGTTGGGTGACCACATGGCGTGCATCATGGCCTGAAACAACTCCCACATCAGACTAGTAGTGGGGTCTATTCTAGCCGCTGGTCCTATTGGAGGTGGTGCAACTTGAGGCGACGCAGTTGCATTCGTCCTAGTTACTGATCCTTCTCGAGGTTGGCTCTCTTTAGCCTCACCCCTCCCTCTACCTCTAATAGGGGGTCGTCCCCTTCCATGTCTTCTGGGCGACATGATTCTAGAAGTCAAGATAATTTTTCTTATGTTTAAGGCTCACTAATATAAGCATCAATATATCGCATAACATTAAAATCATACAATAGCGCAATCATATCACATACTAATATTCAATCAGCATGCTACAATCAACCATATATTCTTAATGCACCATATGCAACATCATATCTTATTTTGCAACATTACATAAAATAAAATGCATGTGATTTAAGAGCATTTCATTTTCTTATCTTATGTAAGACATACCTGCGGTGACAGGGCATCGATGATGGGACCATGGAATGTGTCAAGCGTACCTCATAGGCTAGTCTACAATATCTATAACCTATTGCTCTTATACAATTTGAAACTAAACCATAGAACAGTGTGACGAGTGAGTTCGAAGTGTTTGAATTCAAATTAGGGAATATGCGCTACATATATACGATATATTTAACCGCATTTTTGTTTTATTTACGAATTAAACATAAAGAGAGAATTTGAGATATTTAAATAAGATTTAAATATCTTAATCAATTATGTGTAGGAATTGATTGGGATTGGCATTTGAATTAATATTAAATATTAATTAAATAGTTTAATTAATAATTTAATGTTACTTTAATTTGAAATTCATTATTCAAATTAATTCTTGAATTAAAATGAAGAAAGTCAAAATGTTGACTTTATTTGATGGAAAAATCCATGTTAGTGGAATTTTGAGGTGTTAAAATTTGGTTAACTCAAACATGCATGCTTGCCACATAATCCCAAACATGTGAGTGAAATTTTATCTGTCAAAATTTGGTGATCTCAAATTTGCATTTACATGCAAACATGACTCTTTAAATAGAGTGATCATGGTACATGGAAGGTCTTCTTCTTATTGGTGAAAAACCTTGAGAAAAACCTCTCACAAACACTCTCTTCACATATACAAAATCCCTCCACAGTTTAGTCACTCACCGGATTCCACAATCCCGTTCTAAGGTCGGAGGATAGTGAAGAAGACACTAGTGGTGGTTCGAAACCAATTCGTGAGGAAAAAGAAGTTTGAACTACAAAAGGTTAGTATTTAAACTCATTAAGTTTTAATACTTATGAACATGCTAGTTATTTACTATAATTGATGTTCTAAAAGTGCCTAAGATCTAAATTGCTTCCGCATGTGTTATATTAACACCAACAATTGGTATCTGAGCAAGTTTTAGGCACTTTATTTACATTAATTTGATCATGGTGGGTACCATTTCATGAATGAAATTTGTGGTTGCTAAAGTGGATGGTTTTGGTTTTGGCATTTTTTTTATGCTTCCATTTGATACAATTATTGTAATAAGCCTAATGTGTATGGGCTTTAATGAATGAAGAAAGGTTTGTAATTTTTATGGTGTCATTAGAGTCCATTTTAGGTTGTAATTGATCGAAAATGGAAGAGATAGCAAGCTGAACCGAAGAAGATTGAAGAGGCGGCTCAAGTTATTTTTAATTATTAATGTAATAATTTAGTTAATTGCTTGTTTAAAATGCCAAAACCAACCCACTTTAGTGTGTTTAATTAATTATGCATTATGAATGTATGTTTTAATTAAATAGAAAATGTATATGCATAAAGTAAGTCATATAGATTTAAAATCCCACCATAGGCTAAGCATGTTTCATGCATTCCAAGTATGTTATAAGTGTTATAATGTATAGTATGCATGTTTAGGGTTACATGAGTGATAGATATAAATTGTTATATTATTGCATGGAATGGATGATTATATAATTGTTATATAAAGCATGTTAGATGCATGTTATAGGTTATTTTCAATGTCATAAAACGAGATAGACGTTAAAATCTATAATAAAGATAAGTACATGCTCACTTAGGGTTCAGAACCAAGCACGATCAATTTTAATAGTTAAAATAGGTCGATGTCTTGTAAAATTGTGCTCATAAGAAAGCTCACCGGCACGAACTTGTCTAAGGCTTGAGGTACTTAAGTTGACGGTTTACGAAACACCTACTACTTGGAGATCGGACCAGTATTTGAGCTTAGTTAGCCCAGTTTTATAAGCATGCTTAAGTGATGTAAGATTTAGAAAAATCACCTAGACTTATGTTATATTTAATTAGCCGGAATATACTTAAGTAATGAGTATACCCAACCATCTAAAATACTTAGTGAGAGGAAAAAGGTGTATAAGATACATCGTTTTCTTTTCACACAGTGAGATTCATGCTCGGCCTCGTGTCGCCCTGGGAGCGTCCTCCATTCGGAAGGTATTTGCATGAGTCAATAACAAGGTGAATAGAGAAAGTATTTATAGTAAGTGGGAGAAGGAAGTATATCAAATACGTCCTATGGTCTCCACCACTAGGTTACACCGTGAGATTCCCATGTTCCACCTACATGTTGCCCTAGAGCAACTACCCATTCAGAGGGTCGTAACATGGGAGTCAAAACAACGCAAACTCCAGAAATGGATAGGATTTCTTAGGTCCGTTCCCAACTTTGGCTTTTTCATTCGATAGCATTATTGGGACCGATCAATGAGGTCTGAAAATGGTGGCTCACAATTACGAAGAAATACTAAGAGTTGGTATATTCTTGACCAAAACAACGATAACTAAGAACACTATAGGAATAAGAGTTATTCTGGGGTTAGGGTTTAAGTCAAGAATGTCTTGGTTTAGTGAATGATGATTGACTACCCCTCGGTAGCAGTTGCTCTAACTCACTAAAGTATCGTTACAAATTAATAATGATTTGGGTACATTATTACCTTTGCTAAAACTGATTGCATTAAATAGGATTAAGTCAAATCGTTAATAGAATTTTCTTTATATCACAGCATGACAAACTCAATAGTACAATTACTCACTTCTAAGAAATTAAACGGCGACAACTACAAAACTTGGAAATCAAACATAAACATAATACTGATCATTGATGATTTAAAGTTTGTTTTAACTGAGGAGTGTCCTCCAAACCCCAGCTCAAATGCATACCGAACAGTTCGGGACGCATATGACAGATGGATAAAGGCAAATGATAAAGCCCGAGTGTACATTCTAGCCAGCATATCTGATGTTTTGGCTAAGAAACACGATGTTATGGGTATTGTTAAAGAGATTATGGAATCTCTAAAAGGGATGTTTGGACAACCGTCCTTCTCCCTTAATGAGCTACAGACTTATCAGTCCCGCTTAACGAACAAGGGACAAACAGGAGAAGCAAATGTTGCTATCTCCAAAAAATTACTACAAGGATCGTCCTCCAAAAATAAGTTTGGACCTTCAACTTCTAAAAGTGTTTTGATGAAGAAGAAGGGTAAAGGGAAAAATAAGATTCCTACTAACTGGAAGAGAAACTGCCCAAAATACCTTGCAGACAAGAAAACCAAAAAAACACAACAAGGTAAATATGATTTACTCGTTGTAGAAATATGTTTAGTAGAGTATGACAACTCAACTTGGATACTAGATTCAGGGGCGACTAATCATATTTGTTCTTTTTAGCAGGAAACTAGCTCCTGGATTATACTTGCGGACGGCGAGATAACACTCAGGGTTGGAACAGGAGAGGTTGTCTCAGCAAGATTAGTAAGAAATTTAAAGTTGTTTTTTGGAGATAGATTCAGATAATGTACTTTTTGTTCCTGGAATGAAAAGAAATCTAATATCTATCTCTTGTTTATTAGAACAGTTGTATAAAGTTTTTTTTTGAAATCAATAAAGTGTTCATTTGCAAAAGAGGTATTCATATTTGTTCTGCAAAACTAGAAAACAACTTATATATGTTAAAACTGAGCGAAACAAAACCTATTTTAAATAAACGACTAAAGATTTCTCCTAATACCTAACTTTGGCACTTAAGACTAGGCCACATTAATCTCAATAGGATTGAGAGGTTGGTTAAAAGAGGACTTCTAAATGAGTTAGAAGACAACTCTTTACCTCCATGTGAGTCTTGTCTTGAGGGTAAAATGACTAAACGATCATTTTCCGAAAAAGGTTATAGAGCCAAAGAAACCTTAGAATTCGTGCATATAGATCTCTGTGGTCCAATGAATGTCAAAGCACGAGGAGGGTATGAATATTTCATCAGTTTTATTGATGATTATTCAAGGTATGACTATCTTTACCTAATGTTACTTTAATTTGAAATTCATTATTCAAATTAATTGTTGATTTAAAATGAAGAAAGTCAAAATGTTGACTTCATTTAATGGAAAAATCCATGTTGGTGAAATTTTGAGGTGTCAAAATTTGGTTTAACCAAACTTGCATGCTTGCCAAATAAACCCCAGAAGTTTGATTGGAATTTTGAGTGTCAAAATTTGGTTAACTCAAACATGCATGCTTGCCACATAATCCCAAACATTTGAGTGGAATTTTAAGTGTCAAAATTTGGTGATCTCAAATTTGCATTTACATGCAAACATGACTCTTTAAATAGAGTGATCATGGTACATGGAAGGTCTTCTTCTTATTGGTGAAAAATCTTGAGAAAAACCTCTCACAAACACTCTCTTCACATATACAAAATCCCTCCCAAGTTTAGTCACTCACCGGATTCCACAATTTCGTTCTAAGGCCAGAGGATAGTGGAGAAGACACTAGTGGTGGATCGAAATCGATTCGTGAGGAAAAAGGAGTTTGAACTACAAAAGGTTAGTATTTAAACTCATTAAGTTTTAATACTTATGAACATGCTAGTTATTTACTATAATTGATGTTCTAAAGGTGCCTAAGATCCAAATTGCTTCGGCATGAGTTATATTAACACCAACATGAGAATCATGCTACAACTCTTATTTCTGTATCTTAGGAGGCTTGCCCATCTTATGCAGTGGAATGATCGGTGTCTTGAGGTGAGGCGCGACCTCAAAAGTAAATCTGAGGTGATCATATGGCTGGATCTGAATACGTAACTCTGCCTGAACATCATTCATTGAGGTTAGCTGACAACCCTCTCATGGGACCATACATCTACTAAAATCGGGGGTTGCAATCCCCTGTGTGTCGGTTTTTGGGTTTTTTGTCCTAAAACTCATAGTTTGTAAACAAGAACATATTCTATTTTCAATAAAGTTATTATTGATGTTTATTCAGTAACGATTGTTATTGAATAAAGTGAATTCTACGATCATTAATCAAAATCCAATAAACTAAGAACACTCTAACTATAGTATGATTACTTGAACTATATGTAGAGACATAAGAGTGGATCATGTTCAAGTATATAGTCAAAATGATCTGTAGTACAGGGATAAGGCTGAGTATCTTATCCTAGGGACGCTATGGATGCGGCACACTTTGTATATGATATAAACAATGTGATCACTAAATTGCACATGTGGAGACATGTGAGTTGGGGTGTCCAATGCAATGAGTATTGCATAAATCGAACCATGAAGAAAATCACTCTCTCTTTATAATGTCGTTTACTGTTGAGACTAATTTTTTCATTCGATGACCTAGGTAACTAGACCTTAATCCTGAGCTAACTATGAACTCTTGTTTATTTGGAATTATTCTTAGATTAGCATGGGTGAGAGTGGCCCGAGTTCACCGACTCAATAAGCCTCCCATTTCAGGGGTAAGACTGGGTGAATAGCTGGGAACATAGGGTGCAAGATAGAATTCACTCCTACCCGCTTTTAGGGATAGTAGAGAGGTTGTTCCCGTAAGTACTGACTCCAGGTCTTGAACAAGGGGCCCCATCCTTTCATTGGCCTGAGAGGAATTTGGTTTGGTGATTGGACCACAAACCAAAGGATTAGTGGGACTGAAGGAACAAGAAGTAACTTTAGAGGTAAAACGATAAATTGACCAAGCTCTAGTGATATGAACCAAGAGACATCAATCATACAATATACTTCAATGAAGATGTGAAGAAAATATTGTTGAATTATCAAAAGATATTTCAATTCATGCCACATCGAAGAAGAATGAAGTTTCATGTTATAAATTCTGGGTGGATTACAATTTAGAATTATTGTATTTCATTAATGTATTTAAAGACTTTTTATTTACTCTAGATTACAATTACATAATGGTTAATTATGGTCATTAAGTATGAATGTTACAACTCTTGGAATGCATTTAATAGTTTCATTTTGAGGCTATATAAAGTCATGTACGTTGTATTTATAAGGAGACTTGAAAATATAGTAAAAGAAGCATTTGTGCTTTATATAGGTGCTTGCTTTAATCTGTAGAGAGCCTTTTGGAATTTGTACACCATCTTCTCACTTCCATTTTTCTCATAGCCTTTTTGTTGTTCAATAAAAATATTTTCTTTTAACTCGCCATATAGAAAGGCTGATTTGACATCTAATTGATAGAGTTTCCAACTTTTTTGGGCTGCAAATAAATCATTCTCACAGTATCCATTCTGGCTATAGGTGCATATACTTCCGTATAATCAATTCCATGCTCTTGTGTGTAGTCTTTTACCACCAATCTTGCTTTTTATTTTAATCAACTTCTCCAAACTCATTTAGCTTGGACTTATAAATCAATTTCTCTCCTATTCGCTTTGCTCCTGTCCGTCGAACCACCTAGTTTCATGTTTGATTTTTTTCAATGGATTTTATTCTTTATCCATAGCCAATCTCCATTTTGGACTTTTGACAGCTTCTTCAAAATTCCCAGCATCTGAAATCATCAAGAATGCCATATTTTCTTCATTCTCTTTAGATAAGCCTTTATCAGAATTATAATCGGTTAACCATATAGGTGGATTCGATTTTTCCCCTCCCTTATTATCAAATTTGGTGCAGCAACTACTAGAAATTTTTTTTTCAGAAACTGGTTCAATTGTTTCAGCAACAAGTTTGGTTGGTTCTTTCATGATTTATCCTTCTTCATTTTTAGCAACTGGTTCAATTTTTTCAACAATCGATTTAGTCGTTTTCTCCGTGTTTTCTCTTTCTTCGGTTGTTATGCTAATGATGGTAATCACATAATATTGGATTTGACCCACGATTGAAATATGTCAAATAAGTAAAAAGAGGCAAAGGAAAAACTTGAGGGGCGAGAGCTTTTGGAACAAAGTAATCTTAAGCACTTGACTTTTCAATTCTCTTTCATTGTTGTGTTGTTGTGAAAAATGCATACTTCTCATTAGTATTTATAGTGGAGAAATCACTAACTTGTTTCCTAAACTTACTACTAAGCAATCCACCACTAAAAATCTTCCTAATAAGCATAAGGCTTGGTCCACAACCACAAATCTTGGTATACAATTTGGCAAGTGCTACCATTTCTCCTACCATTGCTCCAAAAGTTAGTAACTTTTTTTACTAAGTCTATTAACAATTCTCCTGAGGTTACTCTCCATAAGCTAGTAACTTGTTCTACTAAAACTATTAACAATTCTCCTAAAGTTACTATATAAGTTAGTAACTTATTCTACTGGCTCAAGTTTATTAGCTCACAATCCCCTTAGTAAACTTAATTTTGTTCGAGATTCTTCACTCCCAGCAATTCTCGCATTCCTACAAACTTAACCCATGCAAGGGCCTTGGTTAGAATATCTGCACATTGCTCTCTAGTGCATACGAACTCCAAAATGATTTTTCTCTTCTCAACACACTCACAGATGAAGTGGAAGCAAGTGTAGTTCTATTAGCTGCGTCCGTCAATACTAGATTCTTTATGAGTGCAATTGCAGATTTGTTGTCGACGTAGAGATTTATTGGCTTCAGTTCACTTCTAGTCACTTCTCTCAACAAATTTCTCAGACACAATACTTGACACGACGTCGCGGTTGCTGCCATGAACTCGAACTCATAAGAAGATAGTGTCACAGTTCATTGATTTAGAGATTGCCAAGAGATCAAATTTTTGTTGAGATACAACGACATTCCTGCTGTGCGCTTCCTATCGTCAATTTCTCTAGCTAAATCACTATCAGTAAAACTGACTAGTTCTTTAGGACCTTGCCCTCTTTGATACTTCAACCCGTAGCTTGTGGTTCCATTCACATAGCGGAGAATGTGCTTAATTGCTTGATGATGAATCATAGTAGGCCTTTTCATGTACCTACTCATTATTCCAATAACATATGAAAGGTCCAGACGAGTATGAGTAAAGTACCTTAGCCTTCGGATGACACACCTATACTTAGTGGAATTCACCAAGTTTCCTTTAGCATCTTTCCAGAGTTGTAACTTTGCTAACAAATACTTGGTCGGGTTGGCCTCCTCCATCTTAAATTGCTGCAACAACTTCTTAGCATAGGCCAATTACTTTAGCATGATGCAATCTTTCCTTTAGTCTACTTCAATACCGAGATAGTACGTGAGCAACCCAAGATCAATCAATCTCAAATTCTTTCATCATTTGCTACTTGAACACTTTGGCACCTTCCACACTTGTACTAGTGACGATCAAGTGATCAACGTACATGCCAACAATGAGCGTTTAAGTCCCATTGTTTCTTGTATACAATGCTTGTTCTTGCGAGCACTTCATGAAGTTTAGAATCTTCAAGCTCTTGTCTAGACGGCCTTGGCAACTTGTAAACTTTGTGCTCTTCAAACTTGATGATGGACCCTTTATGTTGGGCAACATATACGTCTTCTTGGAGGTCACCATTTAGGAATGATGATTTAACGTCCAAGTGATGACCTCGCACCTGTGTTGAAATGCTAGGGAAAGAATCTACCTTATAGTGTCCAGTCTAACCACAATCGCAAAAACCTCCTTCAAATTAAACACCCACTTTAAACCGATGGCCTTTTGTCCGGACGATAAGTTAGTTAATGCCAACGTCTTGTTCTTCTCAATGGATTCAAGCTCTTTTTGCATGGCCTCCTGCCACATTGTCTCAGTTGATGCCTCACAGTAGGTTGTCGGCTCCTCGGCAGCGAGAAACACTAACTCATCAGGATCCAATTCTTATTCAAGTGTATCCGCATAAATTTCAGCAAGAGAATGAAACTTCTTTGGTTCATCCTCTGTTATGGATTCTCCTGTGCTCTTGCTTGAGCTCTCTTATTCTGGAGAGTCCATCATGCCTTTCGGTGTGATCGGTGATGACATGTGTGGACTTGTTGTGTTAGATAAATCCCTGTTTTAGGTTAAAAGTCATTCCTAATTTTTAGTTGCTATTTTCTCTTTAAAGCCACACAATTAAAGTTAGTGGAATATCCACATCAAGTGATTGGCTTTAATTAAGTCGTCACTCTTTCTATTTTTAGGATATACTTGTTATTTAAATATCCCAATTGAATAAGAAATAAAATCATCAGGTCTTCAGCGCAGAATCTGAAATACTGTCTCTCGATTTGTTTTTCCGTTATTTTCTTCTTCCAAGATTTTTGTTCTGCTTTTTTCCTCGTCAACGATTTCCTCCGATTTGCTCAGTCAAAACCAACAAGGGGTATCAGAACCTAGTTTAATCCACTGGTGGTATATCATTGCGGAGGAACTAACTTTATCAAAAGCCAAGTTGAATAGCTCAATTTGTTAAAATATCGACCTAACAATGCTGGCGTCTCTCTCTACCAAGCGCATCACGCAATTGGCCTGGGAGGGGATCAAATCCCGCCGGGTTGGTGTGCAGGGAGTGCGGGAGTCAAACATCGAGCAGCTGCAGAATGAGCTCTCAGAGATCAGCTTTAAGGACGTAAAATTCGTCGATTATTTTTCAATGCAGATCACGAGTCTCACTAACAGCATCACCACTCTTAGTGAGAGCATCAGCGAGACAGAAATCATGAAGAAGATGCTGCAGGTCGCCCCTGATCACCTCGAACAAGTCACAATTTCAATCGAGACATTACTTGACGTGAATGACCTAACAATGAAAGAGGTGATCGGAAGGCTGCGCAACGTCGAGCAGGGGAAGAAGAATGTCGCTTTCGTTGTCAACAAGTAGGGTCGTCTACTCCTCACTGAGGAGGAATGGATTGCACGCCTGAAGCTCCACGACAACTCCGGCAAGAGCAACGGGTCCTCTAATGGCAAAGGTGGTAAGAAGTCATGGAAATCTTGGGGGCACACGTGCGGGAAAGAAAAGGATTAAAAGTAGTCGACTAATGGCAGGCCGATCTAGTGCTCAAACTGCGGGTAGGAAGGCCACCAGAGCAAGAGTTGCTGGAGCAACCTCAGGAACATGGAGAAGCCCCATGTGGCCCAATCCAAGGAAGAAGAGTCGGCTCTTTTCAAGGTGAGCGCATCGGTCCTATCCGACATCCCCGACGTCCCCAATTTCGATTTAAAACCCACGGAAGTAATCGACAACGTAACTGCTATGGTGAGCGTCGTAAGTGAGGGGTAGATAGATCTCGCGGAAAAGCTTCGCTAGGCATGACAAAGGCACCGGTTGGGGAGCCAATTCTGCTGAAGGAGGAGCAAGTGTTCGCTCAGATCGGCGAGAAGAGCGAGCAGCACGAGCACCGGTGATTTGTCATCAACATCAAGGGCAACAAACCATATGATTGGGGCCAGTCTACATTCTCAGAGCTTGACTTAGAGATTTGCGGGACGGTGAAATTCAGCAACGGCTCCGTCGTCGAGATCGAAAGGCGCGACACCATCCTGTTCGTCAGCAATGGAGGTGAGCATTGCAAGCTGTCCAACGTCTACTTCATTCCGAGGATTAAGGTTAACCTTACGATCCAGGGTCAACTCGATGAGGCCGGCTGCCACATTTTCACCGAGCGCGGACTACTCAAAATCTACGATGATCGACGATGGCTACTCACGCAAGTTCGGCGCGGCAAACTGCCTCTACATCTTGGAGTTGGAGATAGAGCAACCGATCAGCCTCTTGGCCAGGACCAAAGAAGTAACTTGGAGGTGGCACGCAAGGAAAGGGCACCTAAACTTTTTGGCTCTACAAACAGTAGTTTTATATGCTTAGGACCTCACACACTCAACTCACTGATTTTACACTCAAGAACACTCGTGCTTAACACACAAAGGTAGGCTATTTGGGAAAGTGACTAATTTATGATCAAGGTAGGTAATATGGATAAAACAATTCTGATGTAACGAGCTATTCAAGACAATCAAGACAAGGTAATTATATAGTAACAACAAAATAAAACAAGAAATGAAAAAATAAATAAGGGACAAAGATATTTTTGGATATAATTGCACACTAAAAAATAAAATTAAAAAAAAATCCAAAAAGAAAGGACGTGAAGATTTTAAGAACGATCTAACTCTCCTTTTTACAGAATTTGGGAAATTTAGAAGTTATCTTGAAGCATAGATTATGAGAAAGAAAAAAAAATATCGAACAAAACGGTTCTAGATTTAGATGGATTAAGAAAAAAATGTGAATCAAAGTTTATTTGATCTTCATATAAACATGTAAATGATCTAAAAAAAATGATAAAGATCGTTTATAATCACAATCGTATGAACAAATATGATAAGATTTTTATTTTCAAGATCTAAACGTGATGTTTAGGAAGAAAATGAGAACAAAGTGAAAAGTTGATGAATAATGGCGGAAATGACAACAAAAAAAATAAATTGACAGATTTAAAGAAAAGATAAACAATAGCAGAAATGAAAAATAAAATCAATTCTAGAGTCGGCCACAAAGATGTAAACCAGGCTCTGATACCAAATTGATAAAGCAACCCTAATCCTCAGCCCAACGATCCTAGCTTTTGTTGAAGCAAGAACCCTTGAATCAAAGTAATTAACACCTCCTTATACAAAATTCGGATCAACCAAGAGATAAGGCTAGAATTAGATTACCTCTTACGATCGAAGATCTAGAAACAAGATTTGAAAACCTTGTTCTAAATTGAGTCACTCCGAAATCGAACTTGATCAAGGCTTGATTGAATGGCTCGGATGCAATTCTACCACAAGAATTGCTTGAAACTTAGAAATGACAAATATGATGCTTGTATTTTTAAGGGAAACGTCTCAATTTGAGATATGAATTATATTCATCCACCAATCTCATTTTTACATAACATATTGTAGGTATTTATAGTCTCCCGATAAAAGACGTTTGTGGCCGAGATTTATTCTCAATCCCCTTTAATCTCCATAAAAGACGAAGTCAAATTGGCCATTTGATCCTTACATATTTTATGAAATTAAAAATAATACTTTCCAACAAATGTTGATGTGCTTGAGTGACTAAGGCGACAGATTTGAAAGCAATTGAGCTCTCCCAACATAGGTTTGAACTTTGTTGTTGACATTTTTGAATCTTCATACCATTTTTTGAATCTTCTTGACAATAGGTCCATTTGGAATATCGTGATTCTTATCAGACGATTAAGCACATTCAAGCGCGAGCAGAGGCAAAATGCGGGAAGAAGATGCAAGTGCTGTGCATAGAACAAGGCAAAAAATTCACCTTGGTGAGCTTCAATAAGTACTGCGACAAGTTCGGCGTGCAGCGGCACCTAACGACGCCCTACTCCCCTAGCAGAATGGGATGGTGGAATGCCAAAATCAGATCATTGTTGGGACAACAGGGTCATTGCTAATGATGGCTGGGGTGCCCGGTGGTTCTGGGAAGAGGCTGTAATGACGACCGTCTACCTCCTCAATCGGTCGCCAACACGAAGCCTCGATAGGAAGACGCCACACGAGGCCTAGTACAATAAGAAGCCAGCAGTACATCATTAACGAGTGTTTGGCTGCATCGTATACATGAAGGTCGTGCGTCCCCACCTTACCAAGCTCGATCCCAGGGGGCTGAAGGTCGTCTTCATAGGCTATGAACCCAAGAGCAAGGCGTACAAGCTCTTTGATCCTTTGGGGGGGGCGAGCTCACGTGTCGCACGACGTTGTCTTCGACGAGAGCACTTTCTGGCAGTGGAATGACATGATTGAGGCAGATCAAAACCCAAATTCATTCACAGTGGAGTACCTCGTCACCGAGTCGAGAGAAGGACAAGTGCAGCATCGGGAACCATAACCGCCGCTAGCAGCTGCACCGGGCACGCCTACGCCAACCCCAACCTCAACTTTGGCTGCACCCCCTTATCGAAAAAACGTTACATGTTATTTTTTAGTTAATTTTATTGGGTTAATTTTAGTGAGTTTTAAATTCAAAAGTCAATTGTAAAGGAAAAGGCCAAAGGTTGAAAATGAGAGGCCAGATTTATTTTAGGAAATAGTGGGTTAGGCCAGATTTATTTTAAGAAATAGTAGGTTTTATGGGTTAGGAAAGAGTGGAATTCTGACGGCTATATTTAGTTTTAGGAGAGCTTATAAATATGTCATATTTTCTATTGTGAAGGGTAGAGAAAAAAAAAAAAACAGAGAGTAATAGAAAAGGTTTTTCAGATAAAACAGAGTGTTCTTTATCTCCATCTATCATTAGTGTGTGTGAGATTTATTTCACAAATTTGTGAGTTTTCTTTAACAAATTGGTATAAGAGCCAATGTCAAATGTGATAGGTCAAATGCTGCTACCACGACTAACAAAGACAAACTACGAGAATTGAAGCATTCAAATGAAAGCTCTTCTCGGTTCTCAAGATTCATGGGAGGTGGTCGAAGAAGGTTTCGAAGAACCAAAAGATACGACGAGTTATACAGCGGCACAAAACAAGGCGTTAAAAGAGTTGGGATTAAAGGATAAGGCGGCACTATACATGTTGTTTCGAGCCATTGACGAATCGGGCTTTAAGAAGATTGCCAGTACAACTAAGAAGATTGGGACACTTTAGGAAAAGTGTTCAAAGGAACCGACCGAGTCAAGCAAGTGCGTCTCTAAACTCTTCGTGGCGAGTTGGAGAGCATGAAGATGAAGGAGTCAGAAAGTGTATATGACTACATCACGTGTGTATAAACTGTGTTAAACTAACTTGATATGAACCAAGGGACATCGATCATACAACATACTTCAACGAATATGTGAAGAAAATATTGTTGAAATTATCAAAAGATATTTCAATTCATGCCATATTGAAGAAAAATGAAATGTCATGTTATAAATTTTTGGTAGATTACCCTTTAGGGTAATTTAGAATTATTGTATTTCACTAATATATTTTAAGACTTTTTATTTATTTTAGGTTACAATTACATATTGGTTAATTATGACCATTAAGTATGAATGTTACAACTTTTGAAATGCCTTTAATAGTTTCATTTTGAGACCATATAGAGCCATGTATGTTGTATTTGTAAGAGACTTGAAAATATAGTAAAAGGAGCATTTGTGCTTTCTTTAGCCAATGGCTAAGTTTCTTTACATTTCCATGTAGTTTAGGTTGCATGTAGAATCATTCAAGCTCGACATGATCAATCTTGCTTGTGGATGATACGAATCTCAAACAAGTGTTCTTGCGTTGAGATATTTGATTAACAAGAATCATTCAAGCTAGACATGATCGATCTTACTTGTGGAGTGATTCAAATCTCAAACAATGTTCTTACCTTGAGATATTCGATCAACAAGGTAATCTGAATCTTACTCCCCTTGTAGTGATTCCTTATCTTATCATTTAGTATCAGAGCTTCAGGCTCAAGATCGAATATATGTTTCCTTTGTATTTTTTTTCTCAATTTGATTTTTATTTATTTTTATCTTTTTATTTTTTAGTTGACCCAAGGTTTAAAATCGAATCTTGGCTCTATTGAAAATTTTGAGAAGTGAGAATGAGAGCTTCATTTGTGTAAATGTGTAAAAAAAGTGGTCTAAAATTCCTTAAGTGTATACCCATGAGAGAGTGTTATGAGGTCCTTTGTATTTCTATAACTTATTTTTTGCAGCAAAGTTTCACAAATAGATTCGAGGAATCCTCTCGAAGAAGTGAAGAATGATATAAACCAAGAGACATCAATCATACAATATACCTCAACGAAGATGTGAAGAAAATATTGTTGAAATTATCAAAAGATATTTTAATTCATGTCATATTGAAGAAAAACGAAGTTTCATGTTATCAATTTTGGGTACATTACAATTTAGAGTAATTTAGAGTTATTTGTATTTCATTAATATATTTTAAAACTTTTTATTTACTTTAGGTTACAATTACATATTGGTTAATGATGACCATTAAGTATGAATGTTACAACTCTTGGAATGCCTTTAATAGTTTCATTTTGAGGTTATATAAAGACATGCATGTTGTATTTGTAAGGGACTTGAAAAATATAGTAAAATGAGCATTTGTGCTTTCTTTAGCCAATGACTAAGTTTCTTTGCAATTCTATGTAGTTTAGGTTGCATGTAGAATCATTCAAGCTTGCGTTGAGATATTTGATCAAGAAGAATCATTCAAGCTAGACATGATCGATCTCGCTTATGGAGTGATTCGAATCTCAAACAATGTTCTTGCCTTGAGATATTCGATCAACAAGGTAATCCGAATCTTACTCCCCTTGTAGTGATTCCTTATCTTATCATCACTCAACCGAAATGGAGAAATGTTAGCCGAGACGCAGGTTGTGGAGAAAATTTTGAGGTCATTAACCAACAACTTTGAGAATGTTGTATGTGCAATAAAGGAGTCAAAGGATCTAGCGACGTTCACTGATATGAATTCAACTACTGACCCTTTGCATGTACCCGAAGGACCAATTACAAGAAGCAAGGCTAAGAAGATGCAAGAGGCCTATACATTGCATCTTCAAAGGCTAGCTAGTGTACAAGTTGAAACAAAGACTTTTGTGCCCAAAAATCTTTATAGCATTAGCATGTCAAATCAAGAAAATAATGGAGTGGCTGGCATTGGAAAGTGATTAGAAGACTTTGTCTTTTGTAGTTGAACTACAAATTAAGACAATTTATGTTTACCTTATTTTCTTCCGTTTCTATTTGTAATTTGTAGTTAGTATAGATGAACTTCATTATCTTTGGATTATCTTGTTAGCCTATTTAAAGGCATGTAATATTCATGCTCAAGGATCACTATTAAATACAACAAAAACCTTTGTGTTTTTTTAATACCTTTTTGGTGTTATTCTTTTTCAAACATTCTTTTAGGTTTGATGTTGAAACCAATTCATTGAATTAGTTTTGATCAAGCTAATTCTGGAGTGTTACGACCCAATATTTTACTACGGACCGTGACTAATGATAACACAGAAATACACAAAGTGATTTAAATATGAAATAGAAAAAAAAATCCTTAAATTCAAATAAAGTTTTTGAACGACAAACAAATAGAACATTTGACAGTTTGGAAATAAATTTTGAAAGATTGCAAATACAAAATAAAGACTAGAGTGACGCCCCGCGACAACCCATTACTTTGTGACAATCCCCGTCTCCATCACGCCCGCCCTTGACCGACGTCTCACGCTCCTGAAACAGGAAAACATAGCAAGGAAGAGTATAAAAATTATACTCAGTAAGCCACCTACTTGTAGGCTCTCTTTGCATTCTAACTTAACAGGTTTCCACGGTTTCCAAATTTGGTTCTAGGACATTTGGTTCTAATCTTAGTTCCTTGGAGCTTGCCCATTGGGTTTCACCGGTTCATCGTCCTCTCATTAGACACCTAGAGGTTCCTTACGCCAAGCTAATGTGGTCGGTATCTCTCCATGAGGTGCTACCTCTACATGGCTATCTAAGACTACATGGTATCTAGCCTACGGGTGTGCTGAATATCCCTAAGCCCATAGAGTCCCCCTATGGGGGGCGCGACCCAACCCGTTTCCATGCAGCTAATGGGCTGTACGACGTGGGGACACATTTCCCATGCAAAATGGCTAAGAACAATAAGGATCGATTAGGGACCCTTGGTCCTCCCACGAAGCTATAGATACCATTCTCACACTAGCAATCTATGAACACTCCTGAGGTACCTTGTTGCCGTGGTAATCCGCTAAGTTCCTATGGGAACGTTAAGTCTGGCTAGAGCGACATATCGCTCCTAACAGTAATTCCTAAGCTTATCATAGAAATGGGCCCTAGCAATTAACAGAGTATGCATGCAACCGTCTTCTAACATCATAATATATAATTCATGCAAAATAGGTATGCTGGCTTAACGGGGCGATGGCCTCCATCAAGCTCCCAGAACACGAAGTTCGCACTCAATAGAGCGAATTCATCCATCAAGCACCCGGAATGCGGAATACACAATTTCAACATAAATTAAACGCATGCATATGTACGGTGGAAGCTTAAAACATACAAGCAACACTTAGATAATTCACCCAATACACTCATAACAATCAATCTGGCTAATCTCATTCATGGAGAGCTAGTCTAATGTAAAATTACTAGCATGCATGCAATCCGAGCGAATCGTACAAGTACTTCTTCCTAAATACCGGGTGGTGACTTACCTGGTTGATGCATGCCTTTTTGCTAGCGTGTCTTTGGCCGTGAGGTGTCCAAAAATACTGATTTCCTTAAATTTGGTCCTTATTCACGTAAAAACAGTATTAGAACTAGAACCAGGACAAAAATCAGGCAAACGAGGGCAAATGGGCCAAAACGGCCGTTTCACGTGCGATCAAGGGCTGGCAATGCGCTGGCCACGTGCGTGGGAGTGCGCCAGTCGCAGGCCGCACTTGCGCCTACCACAAGCGGCAACTTCTGCGCAGTCGCGGGTCCGATCCAGTTCAGCTCGGGCTTTACAGCCGACTGTGTCATCACCTTGTTGGAGTTGCGTTGCTCCAGCCGACAGTCGACACATGTTCAACGCCTGTCACGCCACCCTCCGCCGCTCGTCGACCGAGTTTTTTTTTTTTTTCATCTCTGTCCTCTGCAATCCGTAACACAGTATCCCCTTTCTGATTTTCATATCTTTTGATTCATAGTTTGGATCGATATGATTTCTTCGGCAAAGTTCTAGATCGTGTTACATGCTACGTCCTAGTATTTTTTCGTAATTTTTTTCTTGACTACCGGACAGGTTAAGAGCATTGGAAGTTCGCTCACCGTTCTCGAATGATTCTCAGATCTCCGCCTTCGGGTTGAGATCTCAGCCAAACTTCTTCACAGATCGTGCGTAGAGTTGTTCCTAGGTGAATATCTCAGCATTTTAGGACTCGATTCACATAAGAAAAGCTCATATTTGAGAAATGTTGTTCAGAACCTTACCTCGCGAAACGTTCTTGGATCTTGACGGAGCGTCGACCTCGCTAGCCTCTCAGTCCTTGTACAAGTCTCGTTTGAAGGTGGATTTCGACGGTGGTCCAATAAACTTTGCGGCTGATTCCTCTCCGTTTTCTCTCCAACTCTCTTTTTCCTTTGCAGGGGATTTGACGGGGTTTTCTTTGAAACCCTATTATGGCTGAAGGGGCAAAATGACATTTTTGCCCCTCAGTTGACTTAGCACCCTTTTTCTTTTTCTTTTTTTTTTCTTTTGGCGTTACATGGAATGAGTCATCTTGGGATCTAACAGTGACCATCATAGATTCCAAGTTCGATCTAAGAGTCATTCATCTTCTAACCAGCTTTTGGTTGGAATCAATTCGTTAAGTTAGCTTTCTTTGTGAACGTTTGCAAGGATTCTAGTAGGACCTCTAGCTTTGCAAAATCCAGCATTGTTGGCACTTATCATTCACGGTCGATGAGCTCGTCGGTTCTCTCGAGGCACACGAACAACGTAAGAAGAAGAAGGAGGAAACACTCAATCAAGACTTCAAACCAAAGCGTCAATCAAAGATGAAAGGCATTCTACTCCCAAAATTTTCAAGGTAGAGGTCGTGGTTGTGGAAGTCGTGGAAATGGTCACGGTGGTCAAGGCAGTAGTCATGAAGAATAATATAAGGAGAAGGGACACTCGAGCCAAGCAAATTGGCGTGGAAGAGGACGTAGTCGAGGAAGAGGCGACCGATCAATTTATTCCAACATTCAGTGCTTCAAATGTCACAAATATGGTCACTATGCGAATGATTCTAACTCTGACAAATGTTACAATTGGGGTAGAGTGGGGCATTTTGCAAAAGATTGTCGAGACGATGAAAAGGTGAAAGAAACAATCAACCTAGCCTTTGATGACTCAACAAACGAAGGTCTTCTCTTGATGGCTAAAAATGAAGATCTGAAGGCGAGAGAACACGATGGTGCAAAAGAAGATGGTAGTGGTCTTGAGGCAGTGGAAGCCGTTGGAAATGAGGGGATACGTAGCGGATTTGATGAAATCGCAATATCAGAGACGAGAAAATTAAAGAAGGATTCTAGATTGAACAGGCGATTGGGAACGGTGCCGATGCGAGTTTTGGAATTAAGAGACATGGAAGCAAAGAAGGATGAACAATTGGATAACAGAGAGCTTGAGCTTGAAGAGAGAGAATAATGGGCAAATGCAATTGAACATGAGAATGGAAGATAATTTGAGGAAGAAATAAGAAAGAGAATGAGAATGGAAGAAGAAAAGATGGAATGAAGAGAAAGGATGGTAGGAATGCATATTGAACATGAGAAACAGATGATGCAAATGCAAGCCAAATTCCCCTCAAAATCCCAAAACAATGGCAAAGAAGAAGCCCACGCGATTGGTGAACGAGCAAAAGAAACTGCCAGATCATTAGGAGGAGAACATAGATTTAGAGCAACAACCCAAAACTATCGTGGATAAACTTGTGGGGAAGTTTCAGCTGCAGACGTTGAAATTGCTGAACAAGCACCTTTTGAAGGAGACACACGAGAAGAGAAAGGAGTTTGGAGCTCTGGTTTAGGCTAAAGAGGGTTTTGAGCTCGACTTGAAGAAGAATGCTGATGAGAAGAAACAGAGTCAAATTGATGAAATGGGAGATAGAATTTGTAGGTTAGTTGAGAGTGAGAGAGTGAAGAATGTGGAGATTGGGAGATTGAAAGATAGAATAATGGACTTGTTTTGGAAGTTGAGGAAGAGAGGGAGAAATGGATGAAGGTTTGCTGTGAGAGGGATGAAATTAAGGCTGGTTTTGATGGATTGTTTGAGGAATCAAGGGATTTGAGAAGGAGAATGACTGAAACTGAGACCGAGAAGAATGAGAAAAGGGTTTTGAAAGAGACTGAGAATTTGAAAATGAAATGCAAGAAGTTGTCAGGTTAAAAGATGGAGAGTGAGATTATGAATAGGAATATGTTGAAAAAGAATAATTTGTTAAGAGGTTATTGGATGAATTTGGCAGGGTTATTAAAGATTTGGAGAGAAAGTCGATTCGAAAATGAAGAAGAAAATAAATATTGAAAAGGAAAAGAAAGCATTAAAAATAGAGATTGAAAGGTGAGAGAAGAAAGTGGTCGAACATATGGATTCATATGCTAATTTCATCATAGGGCTACTCGAGTCATCTATAAATTAGATGATATCGTGAGAAACTCAAGTTCTCATACGAAGCACTAATTTCATCATAACTAATCTTCAAGATACACCAACCGGGAATAATACCCGGGTCTGTACCGTGGCAGGGTACTATTCCACAACTAGGCCACTGGTTCTTCTACCTTTAGACATATCCATAACGTACTCGTATTTTCGTCATGCAGTTCTTCCGAATTCCATAAACTAAAGTTTCCCCTCTCGATTTTAAAAAAAGAAAGAAAATAAAGCTCAATAGTGCTACTCGGGTCATATATAAATTAGATGATATCGTGAGAAACTCAAGTTCTCAGACTAAGCACTAATTTCATCATCACTAATCTTCAAGATGCACTAGGCGAGAATCAAACTCAGGTCCCTACTGTGGTAGGGTACTATTCTACCACTAGACCACTAGTACTTCTATATTAAGACATATCCATAACATACTCATATTTTCGTCACTATTCTACCACTAGACCACTAGTGCTTCTACATTAAGACATATCCATAACATACTCGTATTTTCGTCATGCAGTTCTTCCGAATTGCATAAATTTGAGTTTCACCTCTCGATCTAGAAAAAGAAAAAGAAAGAAAAAGGCTCCATAGTGCTATTCGCCATAGTTGATTTTCAAGATGCACTCAGTCGAGAATCAAACTCAGGTCTGTACCATGACAGGATACTATTCTACTACTAGACCACTGGTGCTTCTACCTTTAGACATATCCATAATGTACTCGTATTTTTGTCATGTAGTTCTTCCAAAGTCCATAAATTTGAGTTTTACCTCTCGATTTAAAAAAAAAAGAAATCGATAGTTCTACTCGTGTTATCAATAAATTAGATGGTATTGAGAGAAACCCAAATTGTCACATTAAGCACTAATTCCATCATTTCTAATCTTCAAATGCACCAGCCGAGAATCAACCTCGGGTTTACAACTATGCGTATTCTTTCAGTACTACGATCATGCCACCCAAGAAGAGAACCCTAACTATGCAAGGAAGCAGAAGGATTGCTTTGAAGAATTCCACATACGGAGCCCCCAAAATAAGAATGGCTCTAGCCTAGAATGTAGAAATAGAATCACAAGAAGAAGTTAACCTAAGTAAAACTACGCCTTCACGATAGTCCACCTTCAGGTCCACTAGAATCCAGAACTTAACCCTGGAAACACAGGCTAGCAATATAGTATAGGCTCTTATGGCAACTCAAGGAGTGCAAGCCCCAGAAGTTTCCAAGTGGCTACCAAAAAAATCCAACTATATTAAGAACATTAGGAAGTTTAACCACCTAGGAAGGAATGGTTGATTCAGCAAAACCGAAGCATGGCTTGATGCTATAGAGATTGTCTTCCTATATATGTATATATATGTATAACTGCCTTGAAGAGTTCAAGGTCCATTGTGCCACATGCATGTTTAAAGAAGAGACGCATTTTAGGTGGAAGTTAGCTTCCAAGACGATAAATGCTAAAGATGGAATCATCCCTTCGAGTTGTTTTAAGTAGGGATTCTAAAAGTACTATTCTGTACAAAAAAATCAAGAAGCCTTCTTAAGCCCTAAACAAGGAGAGACTATAAAAAAATATGACTTGGAGTTCACTAAGTTATCTAGATTTTCTCCAGAGTTAGTAGACACGGAGAAAAAAAAGGACTCTCGATTTCATGATGGGCCGAAGAGAGAATATAAAAGAATCAGTAGCAGTTCGTGCTTCAAGAGACTATGCAATTGTACTAAAAGTCGCCACTCTGGTAGACATGTACAACCAAAAGAACAAGAAAGTATAGCAAGTAAGACACAAAAGAGAACTTGACAAGAACACTCCAAAGACCCACCAAAGGCCCCATAAGCAAAGCAAGCGCCAAAGCACAGGAGAAATGTAATAGCCTAAAACTAAATAAATAAATAAACAAATAAAAATTATTATTCGATTAAAAAAATATAATAATAAATTAATAAATAAAAAAATAAAAGAATTATTCTCCATCCCTCTCCCCTAACTGTCTGTCCATTTCTCCAATAAGCTCTCCTCAACCCACCCACAATTCCTGCAATCCTGCAAAATGAAACAAAAGCGTAAGATTTGAGAAAACATAAATTTCTATCCTCAGTAAATATTTACTGGAAAGAGATTTAGTCCGTAAGTTATATTTCAACCTCTTTTTTCAAAATCAATTTAGATCTTTTCCCTTATCCAAGATTATTGTTGAGTTCAAATCACTCTGATCAATAAGATTTTAGTTAGGAGTTTTAATAAATGACTAAGGTACGTTCACATAACGATATGACTATGATAGGTATAAGAACGTTAAGGCTATGATAAGTTATGGAATGATATGACCACGAAATGTTTACGCTATGACATGTTTATGATACGATATATTATGATGTGATATGTTATGTTTAGATTGTTTTGTGTGACCATTGAAGTAATTGTTGTATGAATTGCATGTTATGAAATGATATGATATCACGATAAATGAAATGAAATATAACCCCGTTAGAACTATGCATGATCTGTGAACTAAAAAGTGAGAAAAAGATATGAAATGAAATATAACCCCGTTAGAACTATGCATGATCTGTGAACTAAAAAGTGAGAAAAAGATATGATATGAATGTAAAACGATAGCGGGGTTATATTTAATAATGTCGAAAATGGAAAAATATTGCGACCTCATGCATTATGTGTGCTCATGCTTTAGGGATACCCCTATTTGATCACGATGGTATGGACGCGTACACTAATGGGCCCAGGGGTACGATCATTATGTTTTACATAATGCTGCCGTGACGGTTATTAGTTTTAATGGGTGTCTAGCCTAAGGAGCTCCCGGAGTATGCTCGTCCGACAAGGAAGGTGGCCCAGCGGTGTGCAAACTGACTAGTGAGTCCATACTTGCACGTATGGGCTGTGTGTAGAGTATATGGTACACATCCAAATTACCAGTTAAGACAGTACCGTAAGAAAATGAATTTAAATGATAAGTCCCGTCATTGCATTCGCATGTTCTTGCATTTAACCCCAATAGTGGGGTCACTTACCGAATATTTCTTTAAATACTCAAGCCATGTGTTACTACATTTTTCAGGTTAAGGCAAGACATTCTTGTACGGCTGACGACGACATCGCAACTAGAGACTATGGCACATGCATAGGGTAGTCATATTTATTTTCTTAGACTTAGACTAGAATAAGATGTTTTTAATTTAAACGTTTATTTATTTTATTTAGCTTTTGTTGTGTCGTTTTTTAAGGCATTTTTGAAACATGCAAGTCCATGGCTATGTTTTAAGCTGAAAGTTATATTTTATGAAAGTTTAAAAGAAGTATTTTCGCACTCAATGTTTATGATATGTATACAGTAGTGACCTTAAATTAAGTAGAAAATTTTGGGTCGTTACAGTTTATGTATACAGTAGCGACCTATGCCATGAGTGCATACGATTAGACAAGGGAGAATGCTTGGTAGGAACTAATATGTGCTTCTGTGGAGCAGAGGGCCATAGGAATCCTAAATGTCCAAAAAGGAGGAACGAGATGACTAATCCAAATGACAAAGGACAAGTTAAGAATCAAGAATAGAACTAGCAGGGCCACAAGGCACCTCGTAGAAGGTAAGGGTGTACCGCGGCTAAGGAAGACAATAGTCTCGATTAAGAAGATATAGGTACGCCTTTAAACTTTTTCTATATGACTTAAGTAGTATGGGTGTACCGCAGCTAAGGAAGACAATAGTCTCGATTAAGAAGATACAGGTACGCCTTTAAACCTTTTCTATATGACTTAAGTAGTCCAAGTAGAAGTTTCAGTAAGATGCTAAGTTAAGAAGCTTCCAACTTCTACGTGGACTACTTAAGACTCTTATGTACTGTAAAAATACTAAGAAGGATTTAAACCCCCAAACCACCCATGTAAAAGGCCAAGTTAAGTAGTTTCCTTCTAAAGAACCAAGGACTTTAGAGGACTAGAAGGTTATTATGAAGGATAACCTAAGGCAAGAACAAAGAAAACTCAAAGGATAAGAAATTTATGAAGGACTTAGCCCTCAACGACCCATGGATATGTTGGAATTTATGCCCTAAAGCCTCTAATTAATTATTTAGTTTTTAACAATAATTTTTATTATTTTATTCATAATTTTATTGCAATCCATTGTATAAAAATCCAAGGTTATTAATGTAATCTTGAACATTATGTTATTGACATAGAAGGGATCGTGTTCAAGTAATAACCTAAAGAGTAATAGTATATGGATAAGGTTGGGTGCCTGATCCTGGTAACACTATTAATACGACCCACTTTGTAATCGTTACAAATAATTTGATCCAAATCGTTCATGAGGAGACATGTAAGTGGAGGTATCCTATACACTAAGTTTGTATAAGACTGGACCAAGAAATATTTAATCTCTCTTTATATGACCGAACAAGATTAATATTTCACATGATGATCATATGCAACTCGATCCTAATCCTGAGTGAGTTATGAACTCCTGCCTATGAGAGCTTGTCCTTTAATTTACATGGAGAGAATGACTCTTTTAGCGGATTCAATATACCACCATTTTGGGGACTTAACCAAATAGGGAGTTGGGAACATAATATCATGAGATCGAATTCACTTCTTTCCATATAAGAAAAGTATATGAGTTGTTCTCTAAGTACTGATTTCGAGACTTGAATAATGGGGCCCACCCTTTCATTAGCCCGAGAGGGACTTGATTTATGATTGGATCATAAACACATTGTTCATTAGATAATCAGTGGTACACAACCCTTTTGTTTTTGTTTTTGTGTCGTTTCTTATATCGTGTTTTGACTATTGTGTTGTTTTAAATACTTTGTATAAACTTTATTTTGATATAATATAAATATAACGTATGATTTGGTTTGTTTTATTTTGTGAAAAACTTACCCGTCTTTTTGCGTCATCGAGTCAACCCCAGTCCTTACACCCAGGCTGTACCGTAGCAAGTTACTATTCTACCACTAAACCACATAGTCATATTTTAGTCATACATATTCTCTTTCTAGCTCGAAAATCTCAACTAAAGGGCATAACTGTAATTTTACCATAACATTGTACATACTCATAACAAAAACCTAATTTAGTCGTGCTATTTGTTTCAACTAAATTAGATGGTGTTGTGACAAACCAAAATTTTCACATTAAGAACTAATCTCATCATTGCTAATCTTAAAGATGCACCAACGAAAGATCGAACCCGAGTCAATATCATGGCAAGATGCACCCACTAAAAATCGAACCTGAGTCTATACCATTGATACTTCTTACATTAAGCATATCCATAGCGTACTTGTATTTAAGTAAGCATATTCTCTTTCTAGCTTAGCATAATAACACATGTGTTTCTCCAAAATCTCAACTTAAGGGCATAATAGTAATTTTACCATAACATACATATTGTACCTACCAAAAAAAAAAAAAACCTTCTAAAGTCCTTAACATTTTTTAACTACCTAAAATAAGAAATGTTTGCATGCTATCCCATCCTAGAGATCCCTTCAAGTTTACTTGTCTAAAGCCTGTGTCCTTGTTTAAGGACTATAAATAACATTAATACTTCAAGCCTAGCTTTAATCTCATGCCATCACCGCGATGTCATCATCCGTGTAAAGGTGTCTTACTACTAGGATCAGGAAATACAAACGTATGCAATCGTGTTTGGGACCTATCATTAAACACCATTTCATGATCTTGGTCTCAATTTCTAGTCCATGTATAATTAGAGGTGTAACACTCGTCTACACATGGCCCAAGTACGCGCACATGGACCCTAGGCGGGCTCATATACGTACCCCAAGGACTTGGCCTTCGACAAGCGTACACCCTCGTTGCTGGTATACCATAGAGAGAAGGGAGCGCACATAATACTGTGGTGTATATAATACTGTATTATAACATCATGACGAACATAAATGTCGTAAGGTACATGTCCATACACATCATAACGATAAATTATCCCGATGCACATGAAGACATAATATGTATGAGGTCCCCATAGTTTAAAATCATGGAATGTGTCTATGGTGCAATACATATCTTTGTTTGTTTCATACCTAACATAATTATGACATGTCATTACATAAGGTAAAAGTACACTAAGGAACCATACTTTCATAATATGTCACATTCATCACTCATATAACGAGTAAACATGATATTTCATAACATGACATTTCTCACATCATCACATCATAACATAATAAGCACACATAAAAAACACAAGGTATGACACGTGCAAGGGTCATAGGATATGCGTCGTCCATACTTCAAACAATTCATCCAATAAAAAAAAGTAGTAAAGTCATTTACGGGATTGGCCACAGTTAATGTTCATTAGACCTCTTGGTGATAGCTTAATTTTGCTTTATGTAATATTCTAAGCTCACATGTGGAATGCCGAAGGTAACTCTTAAAATATCATTATTTATGTAATAAATTTCAAAAGAATGAATCAATTCAGGTAGAGATAAGGCGTCCATGCATGTGCATGTTCCATTTACATGCTACATCTATTCCACATGTTCTCAATTTATCCTCAATGACTTAATCAAGCCATTTTTTTTAAAGTTTTATTATTATTTTCTTTTTTTTCATAAATTTGAGAATGAAATATTGTGCTAAGATTTGATTGGATACTCGATGTTGCTATAAAATTCTCTAGAAGATGAGCATAAAATGGACATCTCTTAGACACGGACATACCATGCTACTTATTTATCTCTTCTATGCATAATTGTGCTCACTTATCTACATATTGATTTTATTAGTATGAAATGTACTTATTTAATCATTCTATCTATGATGACCTAAAATATCCGGTAATCATTTTCTTGTTTTGGAAACCATGAGGTAATTATCATAGTCAATATACAAAAGTATACCTAGTCCAATACAATAAGTGGTACATAATTGTATCTACAAAGAGTCAACAATGATTTTTACTCTATGTGATGCATAAATTCTAGTGAACTTATAGTGATTGAAAGAAAGTATGACAATGGTTGTTTTGTAGTAACACATGAAAATGAGAAGAGGAGTAATGTCAACATATAATGAAGGTTCAGGTTAGGAATTCGTCACATAGTTTTGAACTATATTACTCGAGCATTAGCATGTCGACTAAACTCCTCAATATTTACATGGGTTCCTTCTTAAATCCATTAGATAGCAATTTAATTTCCATAAAATTGCATATGATTAGTACGTTAAGCTCTTCTGTAGACTCCAAGCAAACATGAAATTAGAACTAATAGGTTTAAGAATGTCTAAACAATCTATTTGTAGGCTCCCATTGAATCTTATCTTATATTCAATGTTTTAAAATCTATATTACTCTGTATCCTTCAGCACTACAATCGACTAAAAGAGATAAACTAAAGAGCCTCTTACATGTAGAAAGGTTTTTGATGTTTTCTCGGACAACCACCACTAGTATTGGAATTTTTTTATGGCTAATTTCTTGAAAAAATAAGAGAATTTTTTAAACCAATATTTAAGGAACAAAAAAAAAAAAAGTTGTTGTTGTCCGAGGTTCAATGCAAAGAACTGATGTTGTTGTTAGTTGAGGTTAAACGAATATGAAGAAGCACACTTGCGTGCAACTATTCTTTCTTAGTATCGATCACGAACAAGCTTGAAATGACCCGACTTTCTAGACATAGAAAATCGGGACCGTTACTGAACATTAAAATGTGAAAAAAGATATTTTAAAAATTGTTCCATCAACTTCCTCTAACAACTCAATGGATTTCACTAGTTTAGGATCAAACACACCTATTTTCTATAACTTTGATATTCAATTTATAAATGTTTAAATATCAAAGCTCAAGAACTGAAAATTTAATTTTCATGCAACTTTTCAAGATTTATGTATTATTAAAAAGAGTGTTGTGATGGTTTTGTTTACTAAGTTGTCTAAATCTTAAAAGTTAATGTTGTTGTCAATTAAAAGTTAATGTTGTTGTCAATTATTGGTTGGGAAATAAAATCAAAAGTGACCATGCATGTCTCCAGATTGGTTGTTTATGATTAATCAAAGGAGATTTTCATGTTTGCCATGATCCAATGCTTAAACATTTTAACCCTATTGTTTATTATTATAACATCATTAACATAGCAAACGTACCACATTAATTGCTTCACTAAAGTCATTGTTAGGATGGAGAAAACTCCATTAATCTCACCTGCCCATTAATTAATTGTACTTTCTCTCATTAACACTCACCTTTCTTTCTCTCGGGTTAGAGGAAGTGTTCTCCTTCCTCCTCTATCACATGTGATGATAGCTCCACTCTGTAAAAATCTCTTCGAAAACTTGAAAAATGCTCAATTTTTGGATTTAGTTCTTAAGACTTTATCTATTCCCTCCTCCCTATTTTTGACATAGAACTAATATGCTTGCAGCTTTCACTATTTTCCCACCAGCTCAATAGGACCTCTTATTGTTTCAATAGTTGATTTATATTTTCTACTGCACTACTATTCCTTCTATTACCACAACTCACGTTTTCCTTACGGGTTTCTATGTAATCCATCAAATTTCTTGTCTCGAGTTTTTCTTCTTCCTCATCAAAAGGTAGTGTCGCTTCTAGGCACAACATGGTTATCAGCTATGGATAAAACAGCTTTCCCACCTTCTTACTTGCACATTTGACAATCTCATCCTCTACAATCTTGCCCACATCAATACTTAAATTAGTCATAATTGCATATATCAGCAAAACTCTATCAGCAGACAATGTAGTATTATGTGGGGTGAACAATAGGTTGGTCTTTACGAAGGCAGCTCAAACTTTTGCTTCCATGTTGAGGTCTGCTGCTACTATAGCTCTTGCTCCTCCTCTAAGATCTGCCACTGTACTCCTCCAATGGCTATCATCTCCACGGCTATTTCAAGCTGCTCATTCGATGGAGCTAGTACCATTTTGTTAAAGGTGGTGTGCTCAAAAGATTGTAGGTGAAACAGTTGGTTGATAACTTTAGGACTCCAATAAACCATTTTTCCTCTCAATGTTGTTGTGTACCCTTCTACTTGATCAACATGTGTGTAAAACTCCTTCACTATAGGCACTATAGCTTGCTCTCTGTGGTGACAGAACATCTCCCATCCAAAGTCGGTGATGGCGTTTAGAAAGGATTCAAGAAATGTAGGATATATTACAGGGAACCTTCTTTCCAACAACATTTCTTTTGAACTGAGGAGCTCGTACTTGTTGCATGTCTTCTCAGTTGTAAATCTTTCTATTTGTGTTGTATGGTTCCTCATTTTTTTCTTTCCCTTCCTTTTTTCTTTTCGATCCGGGGCTAGTGAGGAAGGAGTCTTGGTTTATCTCTTCTAACTCATCTTGTTGCATTTATCTCATTCCTCGCACCGCCTTTTGTTTGAATGAGCTAGATGCTCGTACTCTTGCTAGTGTTTCTATATCTTCCCATTGTGTTGACGTTTCACCTTCAAGCTCCCCTTACACAGCTTGCGTCCCTCTAGTTCTCGGTGCCATGATTGTAGTTTGCGTTTGAAGGTGATTTAGAAGAGTTGTGTGATGTTTTTGGTTGAAGAAGCTGCTATATAATTGACTCTATACCTTTCTTGTGCAACTCTTGGTTTAGCTCTCAAGGGATGCTTCAGTAGTGAGCAGACTGCCCTCATAAATGCCTATACTATCTCTATTGCTGCCAAACTACCCAGTAGTAGACTGTACTGCCCAGCTGCTGACTACACTGCCGAGTTGCTGACTCTACTGTATTTTCTTGCACAGACTACTGCTGTAATGTGTGCAAATCTGTCCACTTGCTACTGTAGAGTGTACAACAGCTCTTCTTGCACCACCCTTGTTGTCTACTCATTTCTAGCTTACCCATTTTTCTTCAAACTGCACAATAATTTTTTTTTCATTTCTCTTTTCCATGCAGATTTCTTTTTTTTTTTTTTTTGGGTGCCAAATCTTTTAGGATTGATTTGGATCTTTTTCTTAAAAAAGAATTCTTGGTGTTGGTGCTTTGGCGTGTAGTTGCATGAGAAGGAGTTCAACATTTAAATAAAATACAACCACATGCAAATAAGGATGAACAAGATAGCTATGTGGCAACATGCACTACAAAAGAATAAAATTAGTCTCCTTAATATGCTGAAATTTGCTTTCCTAACCACATCTAAATCTCTTTAATTCATCTACAAAAATTGGCTCACTTCCTTTGGGCATGTGAGTTATTCACAACAAAAAGAGGAAAAAAACTATCATTTTAAGTAAAGATAACTATTTAAAAACAACTATCTAAATGCATAAATAACAAGAGAAGAAAAACTAACTTGGCTTCCTAGGAGCTTGTTACTTGTTTACGGTTCTATGTCAGCTCCCTTTGTCACAAAATGTTTTTTTCAACTCAAAAGAGGCAATGTCTGTTTTTACTTCTCCACCAAAGTATGACTTGAGTCTCTTTCCATTCACCGTGAAGGGTCTCCTTTCATTTCCATGTTTTATAGGACTAATCCAAAGGAGGCTGAAGAGATACGAAAGCAAGTAAGTGAACTCCTTGCGAAAGGGTATGTACATGAAAGTTTGAGTACTTGTTCTGTTCCAGTTATTCTTGTACCTAAGAAAGATGGTTCTTTGCATATGTGTGTTGATTGTAGGGCTATAAACAAGATAACTATAAACTATAGGCATCCAATTCCTAGATTAGATGATATGTGTGATGAATTGCATAGATGTAGTCTTTTTACTAAGATTGATTTAAAATTGGGTTATCATCAAATTCGCATGCATATTGGGGATGAGTGAAAAACAGCTTTTAAAGCCAAGTATGGTCTTTATGAATGGTTGGTTATGCCTTTTTTATTAACTAATGCACCTAGTACATTCATGAGACTAATGAACCATGTCTTACGAAAATAATTAGGTAAGTTTGTGGTTGTTTATTTTGATGACATCCTTGTTTACTCCAAATCTTTAGATGATCATATTACCCAAGTATGAAATGTTTTGACTACTTTAAGAAACAAATGTTTGTATGTAAATTTAAAGAAATATAGCTTTTGCATGGAAAAAGTTAACTTTCTTGGGTTGGTAGTTTCATCTAATGGTGTCGAGGTTGACGAGTAAAAAGTGAAGGCTATAAAAGATTGGTCTACACCTAAAAGTGTAAGAGAGGTAAGAAGTTTTCATGGTCTTGCAAGTTTCTACCATAGATTCATTAAAAATTTTAGTACAATTGCTTCACCCTTGAATGAACTTGTTAAGAAAAATGTATCCTTTATATGAAAAATGATCGAGAACTTGCTTTTAATACTTTGAAAGAAAAATTGAGTTATGCTCCCTTTCTTGCATTACCTAATTTTGAGTCAACTTTTGAAATTGAATGTGATGCTAGTGGAGTAGGGATAGGTGTTGTATTAATGCAAAATCAAAGACCTTTAATGTTATTTAGTGAGAAGTTAACAGGTGCATCTTTGAGGTATCCAACTTATGACAAAGAGCTTTATGCTTTGGTTCGTGCATTGCAAACCTAGTCATAAGGAGTTCGTTATTCATATGGATCATGAAAGTTTAAAACATTTGAGAGTACAAAATAAACTCAACAGACCACATGCTAAGTGGTTAGGATTTATTGAAACATTCCCTTAGGTCATAAAATATAAACAAGGTAAGGAGAACATTGTTGCAGATGCTTTATCACGAAGGTATGTCCTTCTCAATACTTTGGATGCTAAGTTGTTGGGTTTTGAACACATAAAGGATTTGACTTAACATGACATGTAAACAAGCTAAGTCTAGGCTTCAACCTCATGGTTTATACTCCCCATTACCTGTTCTTAATGGTCCTTGGATCAATATATCAATGGCTTTTGTTTTAGGTTTACCTAGGACTAGGAAAGGTTATGATAGCATCTTTGTTGTGGTTGATCAATTTAGTAAAATGGCTCATTTTATTCCGTGTCACAAAACTGATGATGCAAAACATATTGCTGACTTGTTCTTTAGGGAGGTTGTACGATTGCATGGCATTCCTAAAAGCATCGTTAGTGATCGTGATGTAAAATTTTTAAGCCAGTTTTGGCGTGTTTTATGGGGTAAGTTAGGAACTTAGCTAGTATATTCAACTACTTGTCATCCTCAAACCGATGAACAAACTGAAGTTGTTAACAGAACCATGACTACTATGCTTAGGGCTAGTATTGATAAGAATCTTAAAGACTGGGAAGGATTGTTTGCCATTTATAGAATTTGCATATAATAGGGTTGTACATAGAACCTTTTGAAATTGTTTATGGCTTTAATCCTTTAACCCTCATTGACTTGTTACCTGTACCGTCAAAAGAGTTTGAATTTTGATGCAAATACCAAAGTTGAGTTTGTTCATAAACTGCACAAGCAAGTAAAAGAACAAATTGAGAAGCAAAATTCCAAGGCTGCCACACGAATTAATAAAGGACGCAAGATTGTCATCTTCTCAAGAGGGGGAGAATGATATGAACCACGACCAAGGAATTTCCATACCTTAAGATCCAATTACAAGGACGAGAGCCAAGAAGCTACAACAAACCTTATACACTTATATTCAAGCTATGGTGAGCTCATCAAAGGAAATTCTAGAAGACGTTGGAGACCTCCCTTATATGTTGTGCAAAGTTGAGCTTCAAGTAAGAGATGAATTAAATGCACTTTAAGTTGCATTTAATGAACTCAGCTGAATTTATGAAACTAGTCTAAGGATGACTAATAAGCACGTTTCATTCATTACACTATTTAATTATAATTTAACTATTTGTTTGTCATATTTAAGCTAGTTTTAAATATAGGAGTTAAGGTTATATGGTAACCCACATAGGTTACCATATTCCACCATTAACGAGCTATTTTAATATAGAGGTCAAGGGTATTTCTCATTTACTAGCCCATTTAATTTGGGAGTTATGTATGAGATAAGTTAAGGTTGTAGAGACTATACAAAGCTTCTTTTCTTTAATAAGAGAGATCAGATTTTGTAATTAAGAATAGAATTTCTATTTAAGACNTGTTGAAAGCTAAGTTTTTTTTTTTTTTTTTTTTTTTTTTTTTTTTTTTTTGCAAATTCTTGTATTTAGTATTGATCAAACTGTGGAGTGATTCGAATCATGAGTTTAGAAACGAGTTTTCTTTACTTTTGATATTAATCATCAAAATAATCCGTTCCATATTTTCCCTTGAATTAATTTCCATACAGTGATTCTAAAGTTTTTTTTTTCTTTTTTAAAGAAGTGGAAATCTACCAAACACTTTATAGTTATTGTTTCAAACTTTTGCTTTTCAGTTCGTCTCTAGTTATTTCTCCAAATTCTCTTGTGACGGCTCCTTCATTTCTACCTTCAAATCATTTCATCAATTCCCTAAAACCTCTGTAATAATCAAAATCAAAAGTAAGTTGGATAAATTTCTATTTATTTGAATCAAATTGCCTTGAAACTGTTTGGTAAAAATTTGGGATAATCAAAACTTTTATCCCATATCAAAATTCTATAAGAATTCATATAATAATTGTATTCCAAATCAAACAAAATATCGATAGAATCTATCTAAACCAAAGATGAAGGCGAAAGAAGATCCATCGGACCTTAACGATAATGAAAAAGGAAAAGTAGCTGAGCAATCAAGCAACCAGTTGAATCGATTTCGTTCATCAAAGAAATGATCTCCGCACTTTGTCATAGGATGTGGGTGTAATGGTTTGAAAAATAAATATTCAAACCTCGCCAGAAATTGCATTTTCGGCGAGGTGTTATTCTCGTAGAAGTTAACTGCCCATGATCGTTTTAAACTGCCCACCTTCACGCTTCCATCATCATCTCAATTTTCACTTCCATTCTCACTTATCACACTCTATTTCGAAGGAATTTTTTAGAGAGACAACGAGCACAAATCTAGGGTATTCATCGATATATTATGATCATAAGTCTTGGTAGGGTAAAACGATGTAAGTGTGGAGGGTAGCTTTCAATGGGGTTCTATGAGTAGAGGGTGACAAAAATCTTGCTTGTGGCCGTCAGGAAATTGATCAGAGAAGAAAGGGATTAAGGTAGCGACGGTTCGAGTGTTTGAGGGGCGAACGCCATTGCTCACCCTCGACCCACAAGTTTGCAGCCAAACAATCCATGATCCGTACCAAATATGCAGTCGAGCCTTAGGAAGCTTGACCCAAAGCACGTCAGCCAAGCTCACAACCCAAAAGCCCGCCACGACCCGCGTTGCTCAGCTCTCACGTGTCTAATACGTGGTCTATTTCTAGGCGCAACTCCTCTAGGCTCAGCTCAGTAGCTTTTCGGCTCGGCTTAGTGGCACACCTGAACTCGGCTTGTCGACTCATTTTGGCTCGGTTCGATGGCTCGACTCGACGACTTCTCAGCTTAGGTGGCTTGATATACAAACTTTATATTGTTTCCTAAGTTTTCGACCCTTTTAAGGAAATTTGAGGTCAATAAGACTCCCGTTTACTCAATTTTAGGTAGTTTTAGGACGTATATTAGAAATAATCATCATGTTTAGTTAGACTAAGATATTGATATGTTGTATGAATGTGATAGGGATTGATATAGGTGAAGGTTAAGGTTGCAGCATAGTTTTGAAGCAAATATTAAATAATAAGAAACTTCCGCTAAGGCCAACCAAGTAAGTAGCCTTATTGTTGGAGTTAGATAATTGAATGATGTATGATGGTGCAATGCTTTGTGACCTTTGCATACACCATATTATTTAATGTTATGCTTATGTGCTCTTTGTATTGACATATGATGCTATGTAATATATGCATGTGATATTCATTATACTATGTTATGAATGAAATAAAATGTTATGTATGTCATGTCTTGCCATGTGAAGTTTTGTGATGGATAATGTGATGATTGTCATGTATACATAATGGATGTATGTAATATGTCATGGATGAAAGGAGAAAATGAATGATGTTAATGTTATGCTATGAATGTAAAACATGGGGACCTCATGCATGTATCTATGTCATGTGCACCGAGATATTTTTCCATTAGGTTATAATAGTATACCTTCAATATTTATTTTTGTCATGATATCATGTGGACGTTTCCTTTTATGTGGCGTCTGACGACGTGTAATGTGTTGTGCTCGACCAAGTCCGGCCCACGGAGTATGTATACAAGTTTGCTTGGTGGGTCCATGTGCACGTAAGTGGGCCATGTGTAGGAGAAGTACTACACATCCAACCTTGTCTGAAAATGAAAAGAGTCCAAAAACATGTTATAGTTTTAAAGAATAGGGCCCAAATTATGCTACGTGTGTGATTGCATTACTAACCCCAACAGTGGAGTGATTTATTGAATATTTCTTAAAATGCTTAAGTCATGTGCTACCCTTATATTTTTCAAGTAAACATAAAGCACCTATGCACGAATGACAATGAGTATTGGAAAGGCCATGAAAGTCAAGATAGGTCTAGATAGTTTAGTAGTATGCATAGTTTTACATTTAGTAGTTAATAGGTGGTTTATTTATGTTCATGGTAAAAGACTGTTATTTCAAACTTCTTGTATTTGAATTAAATATGTAAGTCCATGGTGTCTGAGGATCCTATATTTCTAGTAACATAAGTTTGCTACCATCATTATAACATATTTTCTTATGCAGAAATAAACATTTAAAACTTCATCATAAAACACTGTCATGAATTTACGTGTTCAAAAACATCCTTAAAACAACATAACGAAATACTAAATAAAATAAATAAACATTAACTGTCATGGATTTAGATTTGTGATGTCGTCGTCAGCCGTATATGGGTGTCTTGCCTTTACTTGAAATAGAAGTAGCTCGTGGCTTGAGTATTTTAAGAAATACTTAGTAAGTGATTGATAAGGCAACCCTAATCCTCAGCCCAACGATCAAAGCTTTTGTTTTAGCAAGAACCCTTGAATCAAAGTAATTAACACCTCGAAATTTGAATCAACCAAGAGATAAGACTAGAATTAGATTACCTCTTACGATCGAAGATCTAGAAGCAAGATTTGGAACCTTGTTCTAAATTGAGTCACTCTACAATCTAACTTGTTCATTGAATAACTCAGGTGCAATTCTACCACAAGAATTGCTTGAAACTTAGAAAGTGCAAAATTAATGCTCAAATTTCTAAGGAAAACGTCTCAATGCGAGATCTCAATTTCATTCATTCATCAATCTGATTTTTACATAACATATTGTGGGTATTTATAGTCTCCCGACAAAAGACGTTTGTGGTCGAGATTCAATCCCGATCCCCTTTAATCTCCACAAAAGACGAAATCAATTTTGACCATTTGACCACTGCAAAATAAAAATGAAAAAAACAATAAAATCTTCCAACAAACGTTGATATGTTTGAGTGACTAAGAAGACAAACTTGAAATTTATTGGGCTTCACTCGTGTAGGTTCAAACCCTATTGTCAACATTTTAAAGTTTTCCAACTTCAACCGTGCAAATATTCAATTGTCCTTCGGTCAGCTTCTAATTCTAGAAATGATGGTTGAACCGAGTCGATCCAATTTTGTAGATGAAGAATGAATGTTTGTTGAATCTTCTTCGCCTTGGATTGTGTAATAGGTCCAGTTGGAACATTTGGAATACCGTGATTCTTATCATCTTCGTGAATAGGTCTAGTTGTGGATGCTTGGATTTCTAAGGAAAACGTCTCAATTTGAGATCTCAATTTCATTCATGCACCAATCTTAGTTTTGAACGCAGTTTTTCATTCGTCTCCTACATGCATTCTAATTTGATGATATCCAGATTTCAAGTCAATCTTTGTAAATAAACATGAACCATGCAATTCATCAAGCACATCGTCTAGCCTAAGAATAGGATGTCGATACTTTACCGCGATTTTGTTGATGGCTCTACAATCCACACACATGCACCACGTTTCATCTTTCTTAGGCACCAATAAGACTGGTACAGAACATGGACTCAAACTCTCTCGTATATAGCCCTTCTCCATGAGCTCCTCTACTTGCCTTTGAATTTCTTTAGTCTTAGTTGGGTTGGCTCTATAAGTTGGCTTATTAGGAATGACTGCGCCTGGAATGAAGTCTATTTTATGTTCAATACCTCTAATGGGAGGTAGTTCTTTAGGGACTTCATCTTGGAATGCGTCATCAAATTGGTGTAAAAGAGATTGAAACATACTGGGCAAAGACAAATTGTTATCGTTAGAGACCAAACATCCTTCCTTGTATACAAGTACAAAGATGGTTTTTTGTGAGAACATTGCCCTTCTAACCTCTCCAACTCTAGCGAAACAACTCACATTCTTTCCTTTTTTTTTTTCAATTTCATTCTTTTTTTCACTACATTTTTTCTCTTTGACTTTTCTCTATTTTTTCACTCAACTCTTGTTTTTCTTTCAACTCTTTTTCCTCAAGCTCTTTCTTTTTTTCTTCCAACTTTAATTGATCAGCAAATACATTTGCAGAACTCAAAGGTACAAAAGTGGTTTTTCTACGATCTTTTACAAAAGAATACCTATTCAAATATTAAAAAAGCCATCATACATAACCCTCTTGTCAAATTGCCATGGTCGGCCAAGCAATATGTCTCCCACATGCATTGGTAAAACATCGTAAAGAACTTCATTTTTATATTTTCCCAAAGTAAAAGTTATTAAACCTTGAGAAGTTACCTTCATTGTTCCACTTTCATTGAGTTATTGAAGCTTGTAAGGTTTAGTATGGTGTTGGGTTGGAATTAGCAACCTTTTGATCAACATGGTACTTACGACATTGGTGCAGCTTCCACTATCAATTACAAGACTACAAGGAGTCCCCTTGACTAAACACCTTGTGTGAAACAGGTTGTCTCTTTGATCATCAACATCATTCTCTGTAACTTGAGTTTTAACTAGCTTATCTTGGTCACTTTCCTCATTATCTGTGACAACTTGTCCATTCTTGATGATCATGACTCTCTTGTTAGGACAATCATGACTAAGATGACCAATTCCTTGACATTTCCAATATTTGATGTCTCTATTTCTTTCTCGAATCACCTTATATTCCTCCGCTTTTTCTTTACCCTTGGAGGTCTCAGCTTTGTTCTTTTTGTCAAGATCATACTTGCCTCCAACTTTGAAATCTATCTTTTCAATATTTGCATTCTTTTTCCAAGTGTTGGAAGTAGTAGACTTTGAAATACCATACCTCTTGGAGTTCTCCTTCTCTCAAGCTAGTTGCCCTTCGATTTTGACAGTAAGATGTAACAATTCTTGCATATCAAAGTACACTTGTCTATCCACTTGATGAGCAAGTTGTCGGTTTAACCCACCAAGGAATCTAGCCATTGTATCTTCCTCATCTTCATCAATACATGCTCTATTCATAAGGGCCTCTATTTCTTTGTAATATTCTTCAACACTTTTGGATCTCTGTTGCAAAGTATAGAGTTTTTGCTTGAGTACTCGAGAATAATGCTTAGGAATGTACCTTTTTCTCATTAATGTCTTCAATTCCTCCCACGTTTCAATTGGTTCCTCATACTTTTTCCTCCACTTTGATTTCAAAGATGTCCACCATATAATGGCGTAATCACAAAATTCAGCCACAGCAAGCTTCAACTTTCTTTCTTCACTAAAATTGTTGCAATCGAAAACATGCTCAATTTTGCTCTCATATTGCAAATACTCTTTTAGATCAGATCTCCCATAGAAAGTTGGAATTTTTAGCTTTACTTCCCCGACTCCTCTTTCTTCTCCTCTCTCATACTGGTACTCCCTCTCAATTCTTTTTGGTGCTAAAATTTCTCTACCCCTTTTTCTGACTCTTCCCCTCCCTCGACCGACATCTCTCCCTCCCCTAGGACTATGTCCCGCTAAAAGGGTGACATTGTCATCTTCTTCATTTTCAACTCCTTCATTCAAGAGTACTTCCCTCCCTTGAAGATTACCTAAGGCCATTTCAGTTCGAAGTAACTTCAGGGGTAAAAAGGTAAATTGACCCTGCTCTAGTTACGAACAACCTGCATTAGTGATGGTATCCGGTGCATTAGTGATGGGATCCGGTGCATTAATGATGGTATGATCGCACCCGACATGCAGTGCGCACAAATTGCATTTAACGCATGCGGGGCGGCATGATCGAGGCGACAGTAGGTGCACGCACGTACTAGGTACAGCCAGTGGGGCCCGCGCGGACACGTCGGGGAGAAGAAACGCGATGGGGTGAGCATGCGGGTTGCCATTTGTAAAGAAAGGAAGAAAAGAATGGGGAGAAATTGAAATAACGAGCAAAAGAAATAAGAAATAAGAAATAAAAAAGGGGTGCAACACGAGGACTTCCCAAGTGGTCACCCAAATTAGTACTACTCTCGCCCAAGCACGCTTAGCTGTGGAGTTCTGATGGGATCCGGTGCCTTAGTGCTGGTATGATTGCACCCGACATGCAGTGCGCACAAATTGTATTTAACGCATGCGGGGTGGCATGACCGAGGCAACGGTGGGTGCACGCACGTGCTCGGAATGGCCAGCGGGGCACCCGCGGACACATCGGGGAGAAGAAATGCGATGGGCGTGAGCGTGCGGGTTGCCATTTGTAAAGAGAGGAAGAAAAGAACGGGGTGAAATTGAAATAACGAGCAAAGGAAATAAGAAATAAGAAATAAAAAAGGGGTGCAACACGAGGACTTCCCAAGTGGTCACCCAACTTAGTCCTACTCTCGCCCAAGCACGCTGAATTGCGGAGTTCTAATGGGATCCGGTGCATTAGCACTGATACCATCGCACCCGACATGCAGTGTGCTCAAATTGAATTTAACGCATGTGGGGCGTCATGATCGAGGCGTCGGTGGGTGCACGCACGTGCTCGGAACGGCTGGCGGGGCCTACGCGGACACGTCGGGGAGAAGAAACGCGATGCGCGTGAGCGTGCTGGTTGCCATTTGTAAAGAAAAGAAGAAAAGAACGGGGAGAAATTGAAATAACGAGCAAAAGAAATAAGAAATAAGAAATAAAAAAGGGGTGCAACACGAGAACTTCTCAAGTGGTCACCCAACTTAGTACTACTCTCGCCCAAGCACGCTTGAGTGCGGAGTTTTGATGGGACCCGGTGCATTAGTGCTGGTATGATCGCACTCAACATGTAGTGCGCACAAATTGCATTTAACGCATGTAGGACGGCATGATCGAGGCGACGGTGGGTGCACGCACATTCTTTGAACGGCCGGCGGGGCCCGTACAGACACGTCGGGGAGAAGAAACGCGATGGGCATGAGCGTACGGGTTGGCATTTGTAAAGAAAGGAAGAAAAGTACAGGGATAAATTGAAATAACGAGAAAAGAAATAAGAAATAAGAAATAAAAAATAAAAAAGGGGTGCAACACGAGGACTTCCCAATGGTATGATCGCACCCGACATGTAGTGCGCACAAATTGCATTTAACGCATGCGGGGCGGTATTATCAAGATGACGACGGGTGCACGCACGTGCTCGAAACGACCGTTGGGGCACGCAGAGACACGTCGGGGAGAAGAAACGCGATGGGCGTGAGCGTGCGGGTTGCCATTTGTAAAGAAAGGAAGAAAAGAACGGGGAGAAGTTGAAATAACGAGCAAAAGAAATAAGAAATAAAAAAGGGGTGCAACACGAGGACTTGCCAAGTGATCACCCAACTTTGTACTACTCTCGCCCAAGCACGCTTGACTACAGAGTTCTGATGGGATCCGATGCATTAGTGCTGGTATGATTGCACCCAACATGTAGTGTGCTCAAATTGCATTTAATGCATGCGGGGCGGCATGATCGAGGCGACGGTGGGTGCACGCACATGCTCGGAACTGCCAGTGGGGCTCGCGCGGGCACGTCGGTGAGAAGAACGCGATGGGCGTGTGCGTGCAAGGTTGCCATTTGTAAAGAAAGGAAGAAAAGAACAGGGTGAAATTGAAATAACGAGCAAAAGAAATAAGAAATAAAAGAGGGGTGCAACCCCCACCCAACTTAGTACTACTCTCGCCCAAGCATGCTTGACTGCGGAGTTCTAATGGGATTCGGTGCATTAGTGCTGATATGATTGCACCTGACGTGCGCATAAGTTGCATTTAATCGAGGCGACGGTGGGTGCACTCGGTAATTTGGAAGACTCAACTAAAGATGAATGAGACTTTATAGTCAGGAAAGAATAAATGAAACTCGACAGTCGTAGATTCATTCAATGCTTCACCAGACCAAAACCATGAGAGTCAATTCAATCCGTAACCTCTCCAACTCGTCTTCTTCCAGAACCTGTATTACCATCTGTTAGTATGAGCTATTATTTCTTTCACTCACTATAACCAAACAAAGACTCCTTATTCATGAGAGTGAACTGACCGAACTATCCCTTCTTTCACTCTTTCACTCGGCAGCTGAGGATTGAATTGAATTGACTAGCTCTCTTACTTGTAAACTGACCCATCTTTCACTCTGTCCCTTATTTCACTCTTTCACTCTTTCACAATTTCACTCTTTCACTCTTTCACTCTTTCACAATTTCACTCTTTCACTCTTTCACTCGGCAGCTGAGGATTGAATTAAATTGGCTGGCTCTCTTGCTTGTAAACTGTCCCTTCTTTCACTCTTTCCCTTCTTTCCCTTCTTTCACTCTTTCACTCTTTCACTCTTTCACTCTTTCACTTGGCAGCTGAGGATTGAATTGAATTGGCTGGCTCTCTTGCTTGTAAACTGTCCCTCTTTCACTCTTTCACTCTTTCACTCGGCACCTGAGGATTGAATTGAATTGGCTGGCTCTCTTGCTTGTAAACTGTCCCTTCTTTCACTCTTTCACTCGGCAGCTGAGGATTGAATTGAGCCACCAAACCGCCTAAGTCACGAAGCCGAGCCACCAAATCGTTAAGACGAGCTATCAAAGCCTCATATGGTGCCATGCTAGAAGTGAAACACATGCTAGGCACGTAGGAGTAGAGGGGCGTAGTTCACAAGGTCGAGGCGTGGGTCACCGATTTGACGTGACACCATTTTCTATACAAAGACTCATATGGTGCCATGTTAATAGTTGCCTGAACATTGTTTTTATAGGTGAATTCCCAGCTACCTGCGAAGTCTAATACACAGGCATATATCATATCCACTAGGATATGGCTCAAAAGTTTCGTCTGGCAATTTGTCGATGGTTGAAATGGTGTACTGAAATCTAGGCAAGTAACTAATGCTTTTTAGAGTCCAGGCCAAAATGTTGTCGTAAAGCTTGGGTCTTAGTCTAATACAATTGACACAAGAACTGCGTGCAGTCTAATAATTTTCTTCATGTATAGCTATACCCAATTTTCTACTGTGTAGGTGGCTTTACCAGGAAGAAAATGCGCTAACTTTGTCAACCGTGTAACCTTTCAACATTTTTGTAGCCCTACTATGTAATCCATGACTATATTCTCCCATTTCTGTTTTAGTACACTGAGGGGCAGCAACAATCTTGTCGGTCTCTATCTAGATGTCTTCACTTACTGGCATATCAAACATTTACTTACAAATTCTGCTATATCATTCTTGATATCATGCCCCAAAAAGTGTTGCTTTAAGTCTTGATACATCTTAGTACTACTAGGGTACATGGCAAACAGGGAGTTATGCACCTCACTAGTATCTCATTTCTCAGCTCTTCTACTACTCGTACACACAAACGACCTTGGTACAACAATTCGCCATAAAAAAACTTGGAGTAACCACCAACTTGTCCTATCACTAACTCATTCTGTGTTTTTCCTAACCTAGGGTCTCCTAGTTGAGCATCGATGATTCTCTTTTGGAGTATGGGTTGGATCGTCTATTGGGCTAGTTGTGCTCTAACTCCTTCTACTGCCACTATTATTCTAACTTGTTCGAATGTCTGTACTCAGGGCTCCCTCGTGATTAATGCCGTTGAATGAGTTGTCTTCCTACTTAGGGCATTTGCAACCACATTGGCCTTCCTGAGGTGGCACTTGATGTCGATGTTAGTTTTTCACCATTTCCAACGACTTCCATTTTCTCATACTCAATTCCTTTTGAGTGAAGAAATACTTCAGCCTTTTATGGTTAGTGTGGATCTGAGTTTTCTACCCATACAATTCATGTCATCAAATTTTTAATGCTAAGACTACATTTAGTAGCTCCAAGTCATGTGTGGGGTAGTTCTTTTATAATCTTTCAGTTGTCGAAATATGTATGCAATGACCTTTTCGCACTACATCAGCACACATTCAGGCCCTTCTTGGAAGCATCACTGTAAATTATATAGTTTCCTGTGTCATCGGGCATTGTGAGTACCTGATACAGTCACCAGCTTATCTTTCATATCCTAAAAACTTGTCTCAATCTTCGATCCATACAAACGGCACATCCTTCCGAGTCAGTTACATAAGCGGTGAGGATATCTTGGCAAACTCTTGTTAGAAGTGTCGATAGTAACCTTTCACACGAAAGAAACTACGTACCTCAGTAACAGGAGTTGGACAAGCTCATTTAGTGACTGTTTCAACCTTCATAAAGTTTACTAACACACTTTTTTCAGATACATGTCTTAGAATGAGACCTTTTATAACAAACATTAGCATTTAAAGAATTTGGCATATAACTTGTTCTCCCACAGAATTTGTAGGGTCTTCTCAGGTATAACTGATGTTCTTTGTCAGTTTTAGAGTATACTAAGATGTCATCTATGAATACTATGACAAATGTATCCAGACATTCCTTGAACACTTGATTCATCAAACCCATGAACACTGCAAGGGCATTAATGAGCCAAAATGACATAACTACGAACTCGTAATGACCATACCTTGTTTTGAAGGTTGTCTTCGCCACATCTTCCTTTTTGATCTTGATGTGATTGTAACCTGATCGGAGGTCTATCTTAGAGAACATCACTTCCCTGAGTTGAACAAATAAGTCTTCAATGCATGGAAGGGGATATTTGTTCTTCACGGTGTTGGCTAGTACAACCCACGCTCCGTGCTGTACCAACTTCTTTACCTTCATCATCGATATCACTTTAGGCATTGTTCCAAAACACGTACCCTTGAATTTGAACCTAGCCTTGGATGGCGACGTAAATACCACTTCTTTCTTATAACCGTCTATGTTTATATGGTTTGCAGTTAACCAATCCATCCCCAATATTACATCATAATTGGTCATGTCAACTACAATTTGGTCTACCTCAACGTTAATTCCTAACACTATCACTTGATCATCTTTTACCCTATAAGCAGCAATCAAATTTACCCCTGCCGGGGTGCTAACAGAAACTTCATGCAACAGAGGTTCTAATACAAATTTTGCTAGACTGACGAAAATAGTAGATATAAATGAATGCGTAGATCTAGAATCAAACAATGTTAAGAAATGTGACCCATAAAAAATAAAGTGCATGTCACCACAGTGTCGAGATTTCCAAAGTGTTTACTAGTAGAGGCATACGCTCTCGCTGGAGGATGGCTTTGACGCTTCTGAGTAGGGTGACCTGCTCTAGTCGAACAACTTTGCTGATTTCTAAGATTAACTACACAACCCCTAAAACAATTTTTGGCTAAATAACCTTCTTTGCCCACATAAAAAATAGACTCTAATATGGGCCAAGTGTCACGGTCATGCTTGTCCAGGACATGTTGCCCATGGCCGCATGCCCATGACAAGCCAAACCCTTGTCATGTCTTTTCATTCTAGTGTTTTTCCTTTTGTAATTCTAGAGCGTATGACACCTCAAAAATATCATGTCTAGGCCTGCCAGAACTAAAATGGCCCAGAATGTATTATAGAGGGATATGACTAGTCGTCAACTTCTCCCTACCCAAGGTTATATATGCTAAGCCGTTGTTATCTTTCTCTTGCTTGCTTATATAACGTCTCTTTCTAAAATCTCTCTTTCTAAAATCTCTCTCTCTCCTCGTTTTCTAAAACCTTCTTTTAAAACCGAGGCTAGAGGCTTGACCGTACGTCGCTTGGCCGTAGGCGACGCAAGAACAAATAGGCTGAACTCACTTGTCGCTTGAAAGTGAGTGCCGCACAATCGCTAGTCCGCTGCCTTCGAAAGCGCGATTGTGTCAAGTGGTATCAGAGCTTTGTTAGCTCCGTAACGTCATACAGACCGAGATCATGTGACGACAAAGTCGACACCCAAAGCACAAGCCGACCGGCTTACACTAATAGAGGAGGAAATGCTGTTCCTCAAAGAAGTCCCTGACACCCTCCGTTTCCTGGAAACACGGGTGACCGAACTGAGTGAGAAAGTCGTCCAAGTCGACGCAATGGGCAACCGCCTAGATGGGTTGCCAATCGCAGAACTGTTGTTTCGAGTGACCTCGCTCGAAGAAAGAGTTGCTCCTACGAGCAGCCTAAAACCGTCTGATAGTCCGGATAGCTCTGTCGCACACAAGGAGGGACGTGGCGAAGAGTTCGATGTACTACAAAACACAATGATGAGTTTGTTCAATGGATTGGCTGATGAATTCAGAACAACAGTCGACAACCTCCAAGAAAGGATGGCCGCCATGAGCACTTGAATTGAAATTACCATGAAAGCCGTGGAAGGTGTCGCGGCTGGACAAACTAGTACAGGATCCAACAAACTAAGGTTCCCAGACCCTAGAGCCTTCAAAGGGAATCGGGACGCCAAAGAGCTGGAGAACTTCATCTTTGACGTCGAACAGTACTTCAAAGCCACAACGGCTTGTACCGACGACAAGAAGGTGACTGTAGCCGCGATGTACCTCATAGACGACGCCAAACTGTGGTGGCGTACGAAGGTGCAAGACATCGAGGATGGATTGTGCACCATCGACTCATGGGAGGACCTCAAGAGAGAGTTGAGGGAACAATTCCTCCCCGAAAACGCAGGGCATATAGCAATGGAGAAAATAGTAGCCCTGAAACACACTGGAAACATACGGGACTACGTCAGACAGTTCTCAACCCTGATGCTGGATATCAGGGGCACAGCAGAGAAGGACAAGGTGTTCTTCTTCATAAATGGTCTACAGCCGTGGGCCAAAACAAAGATACATGAGAACAGGGTCCAAACCCTAGCTGCCGCAATGGCCTGCGCCGAGAGACTCGTAGACTGTGGGAACGAAGCGGGACCCCAAAGAAGAGCGACACCAGCCCCAAACAATGGGGGCAAACCATACAGACCACCAGGCCAGCGAAATGGAAGCCTCAACAGACCGAATGGATGGACGGATAGACCTCCTCAGAACAATCAAGCGGGGACATCTCGAGGGCCTTACCATTAAAGGAACCACCCGACGACGCCTTTGCAATGCATGCTGTGTAAAGGCCCCCACAAGGTATCCTACTGTCCTCACCAGGCCTCTCTCACTGCACTTCAAGTGTCCATTCAAGAGAGCAATGAAGCAAGGGTCGAGAATTTGCTAGACAAGAAGGAAGATCACGACAACCCCCGAATGGGCGCACTCAAATTCTTGTCAGCCCTCCAACGGAAAGTCGAACCGAAGGAGGTAATAGAGAAAGGGCTCATGTTCGTGGATGCCACAATAAACTCTCAACCGAGCAAGAGTACTCTGATAGACTCTGGAGCAACCCACAACTTCATTGCCGATCAAGAAGCCAGTAGATTGGGACTCACCATAGGAAAAGACCCGGGGAAAATGAAAGCTGTCAACTCCGAGGCCTTGCCTATTGTGGGAGTTTCTAAGAGAGTCCCCTTCAAAATAAGGGAGTGGTCTGGAGAGCTAGACCTTGTCGTGGTTCGCATGGACGACTTCGACGTGGTACTTGGGATGGAGTTCCTCCTAGAACACAAGGTCATCCCAATGCCATTGGCAAAATGCTTGGTGATCACCGACCGTAATCCCACAGTAATACCTGCAAGCATCAAGCAACCAGGTAATCTTCGAATGATCTCGGCCATACAACTGAAAAGGGGACTCGCACGAGAGGAACCTACATTTATGGCCATACCACTGATAGAAGAAGCAACCACCGAAGAGACTGTCCCAGAGGAAATCAAGGAAGTACTAGACAGCTATACCGACATAATGCCAGAGAGTCTACCACAAACACTACCACCTCGTCGAGGCATTGACCACGAAATCGAACTCCTTCCCGGGGTTAAGCCGCCAGCAAAGAACGCATACCGGATGGCTCCGCCCGAGCTAGCCGAATTGAGGAAACAACTAGATGAGTTGTTGAAGGCGGGATTCATTCGCCCGGCAAAGGCCCCTTATGGAGCCCCCGTACTATTCCAGAAGAAGAAAGATGGGACGTTGCGTCTATGCATAGACTATAGAGCCTTAAACAAGGTGACAGTACGCAACAAATATCCTCTGCCGATAATATCTGACTTATTCGACCAACTTCACGGGGCCAAGTACTTCACGAAGTTGGACTTACGATCAGGATATTATCAAGTACGGATTGCCGAAGGGGACGAACCCAAGACGACGTGCGTAACAAGATATGGGGCCTTTGAATTCCTAGTAATGCCCTTTGGCTTGACAAACGCCCCAGCTACGTTCTGCACGTTGATGAACCAGGTCTTCTACGAATACCTGGATCAGTTCGTCATAGTATACCTCGACGACATTGTTGTTTACAGCACAACCCTCGAGGAACACAAAGTGCATTTGAAGTTAGTGTTTGACAAGCTCCGGCAGAACCAGCTGTATGTGAAGAAGGAGAAATGTGCATTCGCACAAACATGCATAAACTTCCTTGGACATGTCGTCAGATGTGGACAAATTAGTATGGATAGCGACAAGATAAAAGCTATCCAAGAATGGAAGATTCCTACTTCCGTATCTGAATTGCGGTCCTTCTTAGGACTAGCCAACTATTATAGGCGGTTCGTCGAAGGGTTTTCACGACGAGCCGCCCCATTGACAGAGCTGTTGAAGAAAGACCACCCTTGGTTGTGGTCGAATGATTGTCAAATGGCCTTTGAAAATCTGAAAACAACCATGACGAGGGGTCCTGTTCTCGGGTTGGTAGACGTCACAAAGCCATTTGAAGTAGAAACCGATGCTTCCGACTTTGCTCTCGGGGGAGTCCTTATTCAAGAAGGCCACCCCATCGGTTACGAAAGTCGAAAGCTCAACGATGCCGAACGAAGATACACTGTCTCCGAGAAAGAAATGCTGGCTGTAGTCCATTGCCTTCGAGTCTGGAGACAGTATCTCTTAGGATCACAGTTCGTAGTGAAGACGGATAACAGCGCCACTTGCCACTTCTTTGATCAACCAAAATTAACAGCAAAACAAGCCCGGTGGCAGGAGTCGTTGGCCGAATTCGACTTCAAGTTCGAACACAAAGCAGGAAAGAGTAATCAAGCAGCCGACGCGCTGAGTCGGAAGGGCAAACATGCGGCCCTGTGCATGTTAGCCCATATCCATTCAAGTAAGATCGATGGATCGATGCGCGACATCATCAAGGAACATTTACACAAAGACTCATCGGCCAAAGCTGTTGTCGAACTAGCTAAGGCTGGAAAGACACGGCAGTTTTGGGTTGAAGGGGACCTCCTGATAACCAAAGGAAACAG
>NW_019268584.1:893468-921020 GCF_002738365.1 Cucurbita moschata | reverse complement strand
GAACGAAGATACACTGTCTCCGAGAAAGAAATGCTGGCTGTAGTCCATTGCCTTCGAGTCTGGAGACAGTATCTCTTAGGATCACAGTTCGTAGTGAAGACGGATAACAGCGCCACTTGCCACTTCTTTGATCAACCGAAATTAACAGCAAAACAAGCCCGGTGGCAGGAGTCGTTGGCCGAATTCGACTTCAAGTTCGAACACAAAGCAGGAAAGAGTAATCAAGCAGCCGACGCGCTGAGTCGGAAGGGCGAACATGCGGCCCTGTGCATGTTAGCCCATATCCATTCAAGTAAGATCGATGGATCGATGCGCGACATCATCAAGGAACATTTACACAAAGACTCATCGGCCAAAGCTGTTGTCGAACTAGCTAAGGCTGGAAAGACACGGCAGTTTTGGGTTGAAGGGGACCTCCTGATAACCAAAGGAAACAGATTGTACGTCCCAAGAACAGGGGAACTGAGGAAGAAGCTCATTCAGGAATGTCATGATACCTTGTGGGCCGGACATCCTGGGTGGCAAAGAACATACGCCCTAATAAAGAAGGGGTACTTCTGGCCAAACATGCGAGACGACATCATGCAATACACCAAGACGTGCCTCATCTGCCAACAGGATAAGGTCGAGAAAGCCAAAGTCTCTGGACTCTTGGAACCTCTACCTATACCAACAAGACCCTGGGAAGTGTATCCCTGGACTTCATAACACACCTCTCAAAGGTCGGGGAATATGACGCCATCTTGGTTATTGTAGACCGATTCTCCAAATATGCGACATTCATCCCCACTCCCAAATTATGCTCGGTGGAACTCACAGCCCAACTGTTTTTCAAACACGTTGTAAAGTTATGGGGCATTCCGTCAAGCATCATCAGCGATAGGGATGGCAGATTCATTGGGACATTCTGGACTGAGTTATTCGCTTTCTTGGGAACAACCTTAAACATCTCCTCGAGTTATCACCCTCAAACCGATGGACAGACAGAACGGTTCAATTGCTTGCTCGAAGAATACTTACGTCACTTCGTCGACGCTCGCCAAAAGAACTGGATACAATTGTTAGATGTCGCCCAATTTTGCTTCAATTGTCAAACCAGCTCATCTACAGGGAAGAGTCCCTTCGAAATTGTAAGTGGACGACAACCGGCCTTACCCCATATTATTGATCATCCTTATGCAGGAAAAAACCTTCAAGCTCACAACTTTACAAGGGAATGGAAGCAGACGACAGATATAGCCCGGGCATATTTAGAGAAGGCTTCCAAGCATATGAAGAAATGGGCGGACAAGAAGCGTCGCCCCCTTCATTTCCGTGCAGGAGATCAAGTCCTTATCAAGCTGAGACCGGAACAGATCAGATTTTGTAGCCGAAAGGACCAGAGACTAGTTCGTAAATATGAAGGCCCGGTTGAAGTCCTTAAAAAGATCGGGGCTACCTCCTACAGAGTTGTACTACCCGCGTGGATGAAAATCCACCCCGTCATTCATGTGAGCAACTTAAAGCCCTATCACCCTGATCCAGACGACGACCAACAAAATGCAACCACAAGACCGAACATCGATCTGAAGCAAAAAGAAACAAAGGAAGTGGAAGAGATCCTAGCCGACAGGGTTAGGAAGATAGGAAGACCTATACGGACGATTCGTGAATTCCTTGTCAAATGGAAGAATCTCCCTACAGAGGAAACAAGCTGGGAACGCGCCGAAGATCTGAACTCCGCCGCCACCCACATTGCAAGGTATGAAAGTAGTCGGTTGACAGGGACGTCAACCAATTAGGTGGGGGAGGATGTCACGGTCATGCTTGTCCAGGGCATGTTGCCCATGGCCGCATGCCCATGACAAGCCAAACCCTTGTCATGTCTTTTCATTCTAGTGTTTTTCCTTTTGTAATTCTAGAGCGTATGACACCTCAAAAATATCATGTCTAGGCCTGTCAGAACTAAAATGGCCCAGAATGTACTATAGAGGAATATGACTAGTCGTCAACTTCTCCCTACCTAAGGTTATATATGCTAAGCCGTTGTTATCTTTCTCTTGCTTGCTTATATAACGTCTCTTTCTAAAATCTCTCTTTCTAAAATCTCTCTCTCTCCTCGTTTTCTAAAACCTTCTTTTAAAACCGAGGCTAGAGGCTTGACCGTACGTCGCTTGGCCGTAGGCGACGCAAGAACAAATAGGCTGAACTCACTTGTCGCTTGAAAGTGAGTGCCGCACAATCGCTAGTCCGCTGCCTTCGAAAGCGCGATTGTGTCACCAAGCACTGAAATACAGGATTCTTCTCACCGTCATTGCATTTAGGTCTGTCATCTTCTCTTTTAACCACACTCAGGATCACTGTGATGTCTGTCAAGTTGTCATTGTCATCGTGTTGTCATCGTGTTAGAGATGGGTTGCGATGATCAATATGGTTATGAATTCGCTTCAATCCCATAGTAATAGTAGGAGGAGAGGGTTCTCGAGATCCATCCTCTCCTTCCATTTCTTTTTTGGCTCTCAAGGCGGTAACATAGGTAGTAGGCACTATCAACTCAATTGTACGGTGGATCTTTTTATTCAATCCAAGGATGAACTTCCTTGGTAACTTATGTTCAATATCCAAAAAATCTAGAGCAAATTGCTTTATTCTCATAAAGTCCCTTGTATATATGGTAAAAAAAATGTTCTTTGTGACTCAGTTGTGTGAATTCTTGTTGTTTGCAAAGTTGGAACTCTTGAAGTCTGACTACGAGATTACTATCTTTCGACAAAATTGGGACTTGTAAGGAAGAAACTTTGACCTCTAAAAAGGGCGAGGAAGAAACTAAGTTTGCTGATGGACACGAGGAGGGGAAAGGTCCAGAATACCTCAACCAAAGTGGAAAATAAAGAGTTTTCTTGGAATTGAGGATAGTGATCCCTCCTTCCTTGATTGATATCTTTGTATAGACCGGATCCTTTTGGATGAAACTAATTTTTGGAGCTTCGTTCATGATTGGGCTAGAAGTTTGACTAGCTTCCTTCATGTAGTGGAGCCATTGTATGCATGTCTCCTTCCCCTTCTAGAAGTGGGAGACGATGACATGGCTGGTTATCCCTTTGATTTATTTGAACCACTCTCATATTTTAGCTAAATTAACTTCATTAATGTTCGGTCCTTATAAAAATAACAATAGTTTTGAAATGCAAACTCATTAAGGAACATATACAAAGAAATTGGAGGATATTTGAGCATTAGAAGGACATGAATTGAGCTCCTGAACATGACAAAAAAATATAGTAGCCAATTCGAATTTTACTCATGTTTTACTTGTTGAGATTACTCGGAAATGCTAAGTGAATATAAAGGATTATAGACGTGAATCACACGCTAAGAACCTCTAATGAACATTTTATTCCGTAGTTACTTATAAGGACATATATATACATTAAGCAAATCAAGTCATCATGGCAACTAATCTAAGGCAAGGATAATAAAATTAGTGAAGTTGTCTGATAATAGTCATGGAAATAGTTTGTTTCTTTTGTGTTCTACAAGCAGCTCCATCAGAGCCTTTCCCTATCAGCTAATAACATAAACATTCTGGATTCTACTTTGGTTTCTACCAGGTCAAGGGTTTGTGTCTAGTCGTCACCCATCACATTCAAGTTTGTCGTCCACCATTCTTCGCTCATCGATCACCTCTAACCAAGAAAATATTAATGATAATTTTGATATTATGGTTTCGTGGAAAGTACATGATTTGAATACTTAGATTTATAAAAAATTCTCAAGATATTTTTAGTTGTTCTAGTGTCGATTGAACTTCTAAATTAGAATTTAATAAGGGTCCGAGGATTCTTGATTCTTTGAAAAGTTCATTGACAGCTAGAATAGTGGATGTTTTATATGTAAAAAAAAAAAGAAAAAAAAGAAAATAGGATTGGTAAAAAATAAGTCTCACGACAATTTGGATGTATTATCAAGTTTCGATAAGATTTGAGCAAAGAAATGTGTTGAAAATAATTTGTAAGAAAGTAATGTTAGAGGCTAGTTTTCGTAGAGTAATGTTAACGACAGATTAGATACAATATAACCCGGATAAAAAGAATTGACAACTAATCACATCCTCCTATTGTACATAATCACATCCTCCTATTGTACATTTTGGAATTTTTTAAGCAACCACGACAGATTAGATACAATATAACCCGGATAAAAAGAGTTGACAACTAATCACATCCTCCTATTGTACATTTTGGAATTTTTTAGTCCTCGCGGATGTAGATATGATTTTAGTGAATAGTCATATATACCCCATATTGACACGACAGAAATAGGAAAGACCTAGGTATACATGAAAGCAGGTAAGAGAGGCTTGGATGGGCATACAATTATCAACAACACATCCTTACACAAGCTTGACCGGGACATCCAACACGCCGCAATAGGCAACATGCCTTGGAAAAGTATGATCATGACACCTAGCTCATGTGCCCACTACTTGATACATTGCACTCCCTAATTCGGGCATCTGGCCTCCGCTGTGTAAGTTCGATCCTTGGAAAACATGATTTTCGTTCAATTTTTAAGGTCTTCACATCTCCTCCACTATCATGAAATTTTCCTTTCAAATCTCAACTAAGGTAGTTCTTAACATTTTTTTCTAAATTACCAAAAAAGACTTGAGGATGCCGTGAGAGTAGAGGAAACGCCAAAACGGAGTCATAAAAGTCGAAATGTCGAGGAGGAAGACTTCGGATTACTGTGGGCTTCGGGTTGGATCCGGGTCGGTTATCCAACGAGTGATACACTACCAACCTTTTAGCCTTCGCCTCCTCGTACGCTGCAACCCAATCCAACCTCCTCAGCCTACACACCTACGGTCTGAAACCAAACATCTACGGTGAATATCCGAGGCCCAAATCTATTCAACTTCAGCCCAAGTAACCGCAGCTGCCCAATACCCGTGTCAGCCTAGACTTGCAACAGTTCCAACACGTGTCTCGACCCAACTCGGCCTACACTACAAGTCAGCGCCCCATTGCACCACATGTCACGCTGTGGCAAAAAGAACCCTCAGCTCAAGCGGCTTAAATAGCTTGACTTGGTTCACTCAACTCTACAGCTCGAAAATCAGCTTCTCAGCTTAGTAAAAGAAAAAAAAAAAGCACCATTTTTCTATCATTTTGACCCACTCAAAGCTGATTTTTTACCCTAATTAAGGTAATTAAAGTTAGTACGACGCTCTATGTCAAAAATTCAAATTGAACTTATATTAGAATTATGAAATAGTAACGAAAGGCAATGAACGATCTAATAGGAAATGATTTCAGATAAAATTTGGAGCAACTTCGAAGAACGAAAGCTTAGCAAACTCGAATTTAGGGAAACATCGACTAAGGCATAACAAGCAAGTAGTCTTACTATAGAATAGGCTAGACAATTGTTTGATGCATGACGACACGTGCCTAATGGCACATGCACCTATCATTTATGCTTTATACGTATGATGGTTGATGATGACTAACGATGTATGATGTATGATGTATGGAGAATGACGATGTGTATAGGATGATGCTTTATGATGTTTTATAATGTATATAATGTATTTTATAATGACGTTGTATGATGATTATGATGCATGCTAATATGAAAATGTAAAAGGATATTATCCTTTAATATGATGTTATTTTCCATGTTAAGATGAAAAGTATAATTGAATGTCATATTCATTACGAGGATGACCTTCCTAGGACACAACCCTAGTTAATGTTAATGATGATGATAATATGAAGATTAATATACATATATTACTTTAGAATTATGGATGTGTAACAAAGATATTTTAAAGACGAGAAAAATAGGGACCTCATGCATTTATGTGTGTTTGTAAGCCCCGAGATACTTTTCCTTTTACGATGATGAGTATGGATGCATACACTTCGATGATAATGGTGATCATGCCACACATGATACTTAGGTGTCTGCTAACCTCCGAATGTCGCTATGGACAGCTTGCTCAACTATGATGGATCCAGGGGGTGCAAACCGCCTGGGGATTCACGCTTGCACGTGCGGATCGTATGCAGGAAAGTACTGCACATCCAATGTAGGCCGGACTGGAGACCACCACTAGGATGTTTTAACGATAGGTCCCCAGAGCATGACTTGCATGTGTTTGCATTTTTATGACCCCTCTAGTGGGGTCACTTACTGAGTATTATTCAAAATATTCAGGTCGTATGCTACATCATTTTCAGGTAAAGGTAAGGCATCCCTGTATGGCTGACGATGACATCACAATAAAAAACCATGGCACGTGCAAAGGCTAGTAGTATTTTTAAATTCCTAGACTTGGGCTAGAATATGTTATTATCCATTACATGTTTTTTATTTTGTTTATGAATTATGTTTTGGAATAGGTAATACCATGGAAGTGTTTCCAATGGTGATGTTATGCTTAAGATGAAATTATACTTTTAAAGATGATGTTATTTTAAGAGTTAAATTTCTCATAAGAGCTTAGGTTAAGATGATGGTAGCGACGTTAGGTAGTAGAAATCTAGGGTCGTTATAGTTGATTTCAGAGCCAGACACCAAGCGATGTGTAAGTGATGAGCACCGAAGGGGATAGAAAAGAGGCAGTGTTCCAGCAAGGGTGCTGGGGCTCGAAGGGAGGTGGATTGAAGGGTCCCACATCGATTGGAGAAGGGAACGAGTGCCAGAGAGGATGCTGGGCTCTGAAGGGGGGGGGGGGGGGATTGTAAGATCCCACATCGCTTGGGGAAGNGAAGGGGGGGGGGGGTGGATTGTAAGATCCCACATCGCTTGGGGAAGAGAACAAAGCACTCTTTATAAAAGGTATGGAAACCTCTCCCTAGAAGACGCATTTAAAAACCTTAAGGGGAATCCCGAGAGGGAAAGCCCAGAGAGGACAATATCTAGCGGTAAGTTTGGGTCGTTACAAATTTTATCAGAGCTCTAGGTTATAGATTTTGTAAACTAGCCTATGAGGTACGCTAGACACGTTCCATGGTCCCATCATCGATGCCCTGTCACCGACAGGTATGTCTTGCATAAGATAAGAAATGAAATCCCCTTAAATCACATGCATTTTATTTTATGTAATGTTGCAAAATAAGATATGATATTGCATATGGTGAATTAAGAATATTTTGTTGATTGTAGCATGCTGATTGAATATTACAATGTGATTTATTGTATGATTTTAATGTTATGCGATATATTATGGAAGAGGAAGACGAGGAAGGGGACGACCCCCTATTAGAGGTAGAGGGAGGGGTGAGGATGAAGAGAGCAAACCTCGAGAAGGATCAGTAACTAGGACAGATGCAGCTGTGCCGCCTCAAGTTGCACCACCTCCAATAGGACCAATGGCTGGAATAGACCCCACTACTAGTCTGATATGGGAGTTATTTCAGGCCATGATGCACGCCATGTGGTCACCCAACAAGCCAACAGTTTGCAAACTACCAGAGGAGCGAACTGGCTATGGGACTTCAAGCAGTACGATCCCCCCCCCCCAATTCACTTGTCCTATGAGAGATCCAAAAGAAACTCAAATGGGGATTCGTTCATGTTGATGGAATGTCCAAACAACTAGAAAGTCTCATGTGCATCATTTATGCTGCACAAGACGTGGAAGTATGGTTGACGGATAATAAAGATATTATTAACCTTGGAGAGGGAATTATTTCATGAGATCGGTTTAAGGAGGCTTTCTTAAAGCAGTATTATCCCAAAGAAGAGCAACTAAAAAAATAGGAATTCCTAACTCAGGGTGGACACTTAGTGGACAGATATGACAGAAAATGAGCCATCCTTGGTGGACACTCAACAAAAGATGACCGAGAAATTAGTTTTGAACCTTAACTTGGAGATATATCATACGGTAGAAGCTATACACTCGAAGACATATGATGAAGCCTTGAGAACTGCCATGGCCCTAGAGAATCCCAGAGATGAGGTACGTTGAGATCAGTCAGTTACTGTTGGACACAAACGGCCCTATGACTCGAGGGACTCAGACCATCGACCATCAGCGGTAAATCTCGCTACGCCGACCGACCTACCCCTCGATGAAATTAAAGGCACCCTCCCTGACGAGATGCCCTAGGAGCGAGGATGGGACTAGAGGAAGGGGGAATTAGGGTGCAAGATATGTGGGAAGTTGCACGATGGAAGATGTATGGCCAAGACAAGATCTTATTTTTTATGTGACCAAGAGGGTCATATTGCCATCAATTGCACGACCAAGAATACCAAAAATCTACCTAATCTACTGAGAGCATTAGAAAAGACTAATAGATTGATGCAGACTCGCGCTCAAGCTAGGGCACATGCGTCCACAAGTAGAGACACTAGGAGGTTCGATACCGTGGTGACAGGTACACTACCAATTTTAGGTCATTAAGCTTTTACAATATTTGATTTTGGTTCTACGCACTTTTTTATATCGATGCATGTATTGTCTATAAGTACCCCTGCGGGGTAGACTTAGCATGTATCGTAGATGCAATAGCAAAAGAAAAAATGTTAGACACGGTACTAGTAGTGAACGAATTTCCTGATGTTTTTTTTGGAAGACCTACTAGGAATTCCTCCTTCTTGAGCTATAGACTTCGTCATAGAACTTGAGTCAGGAACTTGGCATATTTCCAAAGCACCCTATGCATGGTGCCACCCGAGTTGAAAGAACTCAAATCATAGTTACAAGACCTACTGAAAAAGGTTTCATTCGACCTAGTGTATTTCCTTGGAGTGCGTCGGTGTTGTTTGTAAAGAAGAAGGATGGTTCGATGTGCTTGTGTATTTATTATATAGAACTAAATAAGAAGACGATAAAGAACAATTACCCCCTCCCTTGTATAGAAGACCTATTTGACCAACTTAGAGAGGCGACAGTATTCTCCAAGATAGGCCTTCAGTTAGGTTACCATCAAATTAAGATTAAAGAAGGGGATGTATCAAAGACATCATTCAAGACATACAGTCACTACGCGTTTGTAGTGATGTCATTTGGCCTCACCAATTCTCCAACTGTGTTTATTGAATTAATGAACCGAGTGTTCAAGGACTGCCTAGATATGTTCGTTATTGTGTTCATATACGACATCTTAGTATACTAAAAAAATGAACCAAGATCACCAAGAGCACCTCCGAAAAGTCCTAACCACCTTGAGAGAGAACAATTGTACGCCAAGTTCTCTAAGTGTGAATTTTGGCTGTGACAAGTCTCATTCTTGGGACATGTGCTATCAAAGAATGAAATTTCCATAGAACCAACAAAAATCGATGTACTTACTAAGTGGGAACATCCAACTATGGTTAAGGAGGTGTGAAGTTTTCCAGGATTAGTAGGGTACTATCGAAGATTCATGCAGGACTTCCCTAAGTTTGCCTAACCAACGAGGAAGGGCATACTAATTAGGTGGAGCGATGCATGTAAGGCAAGCTTCAAAGGACTAAAGCAAAGGTTGGTAATAGACCCAATGCTCACGATACCAAAGAGTTTAGAAGAGTATGTGATCAATAACGGTGCTTCTAAAAAAGAATTAGGATGTGTGTTGATGCAACATGGCAAGGTTGTTGCATACGCATCCCGTCAATTAAAAGAATACAAGAAGAACTACTTTACGCACTATGATGTCCCACATTGGTTAGGGAGGAGAACAAACCACCATTTATAAGGGTGTGGAAACCTTCCCCTAGCAGACGCATTTTAAAGCCTTGAAGGGAAGCCCGAAAGGGAAAGCCCAAAAAGGACAATATCTACTAGCGGTGGATTTGGGTCGTTACACACATGACCTAGAGTTGGCCATGGTAGTGTTCGCATTAAAAATTTGGCGGCACTACTTGTATGGAGAGTTTATTGGGTTGAAGGACAACGAGTTAGGCTTGTCTGACACTTGCTCTCGAGTTCATTCTTGATCTTGACCAGCTCCTTATTACCTGAAAAACATTGAAAATAAGGAATGAGTACAAAAACGCCTACTTGTTGGCTCTTAATCGTGTACTTAATATGCTAGGGTACCACACTCTTTCTTATCTTGTTATGGTTCTTGTTGTAAGTACGTAGGTCCCTTAGTTTTGTTCTTTACTTAGGGTTCTTATCATGATCTATCCTGAAGATCTTGATAGGGGTGTACATTCAACCTGACAACCTGGACCAACCCAACCCGAACTATAAGGGTTGGGTTGGGTTAGATTAGTATTTCGGGTAGGGTTGGGTTCATTTTTCTAAACCCGAACTGAATCGGTTCGGTTTCGAGTTCATGGGTTAATCCTTCGGGTTGACCCGAGCCAAATAAAAATATATAAACTATATTAAGAATATTTTTATGTTAATATATTTGCCAGAGTGGTATTGAGTCCAATCTAAGGACATTCAAATTCGGGTTAGACTCCTACCAAATACATGTTTCTGTTATTATTTTTAATTTCTTTTTTTTACCTTTTGTTTAATTTTTTTATATTATTTTGTTATATATATATATATATATATATATATTAAATACATTGATATTTCCTACATATTTAACACCCTTTATAATAAACTAACATATAACTATTGATAAATTTTATACATATTATAACAACATTATTAATCACAATTTATTATAACAATATTATTATATCACAATTTATATATATTTTTATTTTTCTAAGGTAATATAAGCATATTTCAATTATTAATTTTTTTATATTATTTTGTTTTATTTTCTTTTTTTTACCTTTTATTTAATTTTTTTATATTATTTTGTTATATATATATATATATATATATATTAAATACCTTGATATTTCCTACATATTTAAAACACTTTATAATAAACTAACATATAACTATTAATAAATTTTATACATATTATAACAACATTATTATATCACAATTTATATATATTTTTATTTTTCTAAGGTAATATAAGCATATTTCAATTAAAATATTTTTATATATTTTTTATTTTTTAATTTTAACAAAAAAATTGACAACCCAATCTGGACCCAACCCGAACCCAACCCGAAAATAGAGGGTTGGGTTGGGTTGGGTTAAAATATTTTTATATATTTTTTATTTTTTGACTTTAACAAAAACTTGACAACCCAACCTGGACCCAACCCGAACCCAACCCGAAAATAGAGGGTTGGGTTGGGTTGGGTTGGGGAAAGTTTCGGGTTGGGTTGAGTTACTGTTAAGGTTAGTTGACCGTTCATTATAAGGCATATTTGTCTTACATTACGGGTTACCATATTTGCCCTTTTATTAAAGGCAAATATATTGCATTCATTTATTATTCTTTCCTTTTATTGCTATTTCCATATTATTTGTAATTTACCATATTTCTGTATTCTGTAAATGATTATAAATAAGAGAACTCTCACCTCATTTAGGTATGGTAGATTCAGCAAACATTCACATGGTATCAGAGCCCTTTCGGTTTAACAACCTTGATTCTTTCTTCTCTATGGCTTCCGAATCTTCTTATCATCTTCGTTCTTTCAATAATCTAATTCATATGATCACCATCAAACTTTCTTCCTCCAATTATCTTCTTTGGAAAAGCCAACTTCTCCCTCTCCTTGAGAGTCAAGACATGTTGGGCTACGTCGATGGAACTATGGTTCCACCACCTCGCTTTGAACCAGAAACCTCCTCAACACTCAACCCCAAATATTTGGCATGGAGAGCAGCCGATCAACGACTTCTCTGTCTCCTGCTCTCCTCTCTCACTGAGGAAGCCATGGCTGTTGTCATTGGTCTCTCTACTGCACGTGATGTTTGGCTTGCGTTGGAAACTACGTTCAGCCATCAGTCGGAAGCTCGTGAACTAAGACTCAAGGATGACTTGCAGTTGATGAAACGTGGCACCAAACCTATTGCTGAGTATGCCCGTGCCTTCATAAGAATTTGTGACCAACTTCATGCCATTGGCAGACCGGTCGAGGACATTGATAAAGTGCACTGGTTCCTTCGTGGACTCGACATTGAATTTTCAGCTTTTTCTACTGCTCAGATGGCTCTCACCCATATCTCCTGTTTTGCAGATTTAGTCTCTAAAGCTGAAAGTTTTGAGTTGTTCCAGCGCTCCCTTGAGTTCTCTGACTCCACTCCTACAGCATTCACAGCCACTAATCGTGGTCGCACCCATGGAAGCCACCCTACTTCCTTTACCAACCAGCGAGGTCGTTCTTATTCTCACAAAAACAACTCTTCTAATGGAGGACGAACCCACTCAAGTCAGGGTCGTCGACCACCTCACTGCCAAATATGCCGCAAAGAGGGCCATTATGCTGACCGCTGCAACCAACGGTATGTTTGACCTGATTCTTCTCATGCTCACCTTACTGAAGCCTTTAACACGTCATGTTCTATTGCTGGACCCGATGCTGCTGATTGGTTTCTAGACACTGGAGCTTTGGCCCATATGACTGCGGACCCATCTATTCTGGATCAGTCTAAAAATTACACGGGTAAGAACTCTGTGATCATAGGAAACGGTGCATCCCTACCCATTACCCACACCGGTACTCTTTCTCCTATTCCAAATATTCACTTATTAGATGTCTTGGTTGTCCCTCACCTCACTAAAAATTTTCTTTCCATAAGTAAATTAACGTCTGATTTTCCTCTCTCCGTTACATTTACTAATAATCTTATTACTATCCAGAATCGTCAAACAGGAAGGGTGGTGGCAACCGGTAAAAGAGATGGAGGACTATATGTGCTGGAGCACGGCAACTCTGCTTTTATTTCAGCCCTTAGAAACAAATCTTTACGTGCTTCATATGATTTATGGCATGCTCGTCTAGGTCATGTGAATCATTCTGTTACTCCTTTTTTGAATAGAAAATGTCATTTTTCTCTTACGTCTTATTGCCTTCTCCATCATTATGTAATACTTGTCAGCTTGCGAAAAGTCATCGATTGCCTTATTCCCGCAATGAACGTAGGTCGTCTCATGTGTTAGATCTTATTTATTGTGAACTTTGGGGTCCTTCTCCCGTTAAATCAAATTCAGGTTTTCTTTATTATGTTATTTTTATTGATGATTATTCTCGATTCACTTGGTTTTACCCTTTAAAATTTAAATCTAATTTTTTTTTTATATTTTTCTTCAATTTTAAAAATTTGTGGAAAATCAATATTCTTCTCGTATCAAGGTATTTCAAAGCGATGGTGGTACCGAATTTACTAGTACTTGTTTCAAAACTCATTTACGTAATTCTGGCATCCACCATTAACTCTCTGCTCAAAATGGTCGTGCTGAGAGAAAACATTGTCATGTGACTGAGACTGGCTTGACCCTTCTCTTTCACTCTCATCTTTCTCCTCGTTTTTGGATTGATGCCTTCAGCACTGCAGCTTATATTATCAACCGGTTGCCTACTCCACTTCTTGGAGGTAAGTCACCCTTTGAACTCCTTTATGGCTACACTCCACATTATTACAATTTTCATCCCTTTGGTTGTCATGTTTATCCTTATTTGCGTGATTATATGCCTAACAAGTTTTCTCCCCCGCAGCATTCCTTGTATTTTTTTTGGTTATAGTCTTGCTCATAAAGGGTTCCGCTGTCTTGATCCCGCCACCACTAAGCTATATATCACATGTCATGCTCAATTTGATGAAACTCACTTTTCTGCTATCCCTAGCTCCCAGACCCAACCTCTTTCCTCTATTCCTATTTCAAATTTCTTGGAACCACATCTTCATCATATTGATTCATTCCTCCTACCACTTCATCACCGCACACTCCTCGATCCAGTTCATCCCCGTGTGATATTTGTTCTGACCTTGTAGATGAGTCTGTGCAGATTGATACTTCTCTTGCAGGTTCCACTTTGCCACCCTCGACTTCTAATTCGACCTCTATTGAACCTCTTGTTGATTTCTCTTCTTTGGGCACTCATCCTATGATCACACGAGCCAAAGCTGGTATATTCAAGACTCGTCATCCAGCAAATCTTGGTATTTTGGGCTCATCTGGACTTCTTTCTACTCTTCTTGCATCCACTGAGCCAAAAGGATTCAAATCTGCGGCTAAGAATCCTGCTTGGGTGGCTGCCATGGATGAAGAAATTTGAGCGTTACAACAAAATGATACTTGGACTTTGGTTCCTCGCCCTGCCAACACCAACATCGTGGGCTCTAAATGGATGTTTCGTATTAAATATTTTCCTGATGGATCCGTCGAGCGTTTCAAGTCTCGTCTTGTTGCCAAAGGTTATACTCAGGTTTCTGGTCTTGACTACATTGACACTTTTAGTCCGGTTGTCAAAGCTACCACTGTCCGTGTTGTGCTTTCTATTGCAGTCACAAATAAATGGCCTCTTCGACAACTTGATGTCAAGAATGCTTTTCTCAATGGAACTCTTATTGAACGTGTTCATATGGAACAACCTCCTGGGTATATTGATCCTCGATTTTCCACTCATGTTTGTCTATTAAAGAAAGCCTCTATGGTTTAAAGCAAGCTCCTTGTGCTTGGTTTCAGCGTTTTAGCTCATTTCTTCTCACACTTGGGTTTTCTTGCAGTCGCGCTGACACGTTTCTTTTTGTCTTTCATCATCAATCTAACATTATCTATTTGCTTCTTTATGTTGATGACATTATTGTTACCGGCAACAACTCATCTCTTATTGACAACTTTACTCGCAAGCTTCATTCTGAGTTTGCTACCAAAGATTTGGGTTCTCTCAGTTACTTTCTTGGTCTTGAAGCTTCACCTACTCCTGATGGTCTCTTTATTAGTTAGTTAAAATATGCTCGAGATATTCTTACTCGTGCTCAGTTGCTCGATAGCAAACCAGTTCACACTCCCATGGTTGTTTCTCAACACCTGACTGCTGATGGTTCTCCTTTCTCTGATTCTACTCTCTACAGATCTCTTGTTGGTGCCCTTCAGTACTTGACTATTACGCATCCAGATATTGCCTATGCTGTCAATTCTGTCAATCAATTCTTGCATGCCCCTACTGCATATCACTTTCTTGCTGTCAAACATATTCTTCGCTATGTCAAAGGAACACTCCACTTTGGTCTTACCTTTCGTCCATCCACTATTCCAGTACGCTAATCACTTATTCGGATGCTAACTGGGCTGGTTGTCCCGATACTCGTCGTTCTACATCCGGCTATTCTATTTATCTTGGTAACAATCTCGTTTCTTGGAGTGCCAAAAAGAAACCTACTGTCTCACGCTCCAGCTGTGAATCTGAGTATCCTGTTCTTGCCACAACTGCTGTTGAACTTCTTTGGGTTACGCATCTTTTGCATGACCTCAAGGTCCCTATTTCACAACAGCCCTTACTCTTATGTGACAACAAAAGTGCTATTTTTTTAGCTCTAATCCTGTTTCTCACAAGCGGGCCGAACATGTTGAACTAGATTATCATTTCCTTCGAGAACTTGTTATCGCTGGCAAACTTCGCACACAATATGTACCCTCTCATTTCCAAGTTGCTGACATCTTCACAAAGAGTATTTCTCGACCTCTCTTTGAATTTTTCAGATCCAAGCTTCACGTTCGTTCAAATCCGACACTCAGCTTGCGGGGGGTGTTAAGGATAGTTGACCGTTCATTATAAGGCAAATATATTTGCCTTACATTACGGGTTACCATATTTGCCCTTTTATTAAAGGCAAATATGCATTCATTTATTATTCTTTCCTTTTATTGCTATTTCCATATTATTTGTAATTTACCATAGTTCTGTATTTTGTAAATGATTATAAATAAGAGAACTCTCACCCCCATTTAGGTGTGCTGGATTCAGCAAACATTCACAGTTACCCATCCAACCAACCCGAACTTTTGGGTTGGGTCAAAAAAATCCTCCAACCCGACCCAACCCGGACCATGTACATCTCTAGAACTTGATCCTAAGATTCTGAAACCTTGGTTATTCTCTAAGGGCCTTAGTACTATAGTTTTTTGTTGTTGTTCTTAGAACTTGGTTGTTGATCCATGTTCTAGTCCTTGATCTTTATCTTGTTCTTGGTACTTCCTAGGTTCTTTTTCTATCCTTTGTTCATTCTCCAGACACTCCCCCCTAAGATTTACAGTACGAGTCATGAACCTAACAACCTGTGTCCAAGGCTTCATGCGTTCTAAGTGACACAATCTTAACCTATGTCCAAGGTTTCATGTATTCCAAGCGACATAGTTTGAACCCGCATCTAGGGCTTGCCCTGTGAGTCGTTCTGAAAACCTGTGCCCAAGGCTTCATGCGTTCCTAGCGGCATAGTTTGAAAACCAATGTCCAAGACTTCTTACATTTCAAGTGATATAGTTCAATCTTGCATCAAGGGCTGCCCTGTGATATAGTCTAAATACCTTTGCCCAAGGCTTCTTACGTTCCAAGCAGCATACTCTGAATACCTATGCTCAAGGCTACATACGTTGAAACCAGCATACTCTAAGTCATGAACATGTTGTATTGTGGGAGGTCATAGGAGGTTCTTGATTCTTGGCTAAGGTAGTTTACTCTCTTCTTGTTCCATTGTGGCCCTAGATTACTCCCTATTTTAAATCATAAAGGTCACGTGATTGGTGCATACATGAACATGGCATCCTACAAATCTTAGGGTACTCATAACATGGTGCAAGGCATCTCATCTTGGTGAGGGAAACATAAGGCCAAACATGACATCTTGCTAAGAAAACATGGTGTCTGGGCATCCCACTTAGAAGAGGAAAATATGGGCCTATGAAAGCTCAGCGTGGTGGGAGGTCATGGGTCACAATCGAATATGATTAGAGTATTACCTAGTAGTCTTGAGTTTCTGTGTCTGTGGACCTTGTTCTTTATCCTTGAGTGGTACCTAGCATTCTTTTTACCTTGGTAGTCATAGAGCTTGTGTGGTATTGTTGTAAGTTTCTAGGGTTCATAATTCCTTGAGGCATAAGTTGTAACATGTATTCAAAAACATATGAACCCATCATAATAACAACCCTGTGTTATTCTAGAAAGTCAGAGAATCATAATGAATTCTTTAGAGAGTTCTAGAAGAGTCATGGGTCTTGAGGTGTTTCTTGGGTCCTAACTTAGTTTAGGTTCCAAACTTGCTCGAATCAACTTAAATATCAAAGATATCTTCATGCCCTTGAGAATGGGCCTTATAAAAAGTAGTAGGTAATTTGGAAGCCATATAAACCTTGAAATATCATGGGAATTTAGGTCATTTTACCTTTAATTCTTGGTTTTGCTACTTAATATGTTCCAATGGCTTTCAAACTTCACAACATCTTCAAACATCATAAAATACGATCTACTACAAAGTTTCATAGCCCTTAAAGGTCATTTAGGTCATGAACCGAAGGTAAATTACTATAGGGGCATTATGGTCATTTTACACCGTTTCTTGTTTTACCTACATACCCTTATCAAATAACCACCAAATTTCATATGTAGCAGAGTTCATTTAATGGGTTATTTTAACGTTACTTAAATCTCAAGTAATTTGATCGATTCAGGATTTTAACTCTCAGTTCGATGTTTTTCTTTCATATTTTCTTAATTCATACTTGGTTTAAGGTTCATAAAGAAATCCAAGTGATTTCGTGATTTCTACAAGTATTTCTTAAGAAAAGTTCAAGGTTGCTACTTACCACGTCATCGACGTTTGTGACCTTCATTCTCAAGCTTCCAGTATCTGAATTATTCCAAAATTTATTAATTAGATTCATCTTTAAGTCTTTAACTTTTATTAGTCAAAGTTTTACCTTTGACTTTGGACTTCATCTTCTTCCTTGGTTACTTGTCGTGGTTTGTAGCTCGAGTTATAACCTTCCAAAGTTCACTGGAAAACATGTTTCTCGCCGGAATAAATATAGAAACTTTTTGTTGGGTAGCCAATTCTAGAGCATTTAAGTGTTTGATTCCTTCATGAAACTTGTTGGAAATCCCATATGGAATGTGTAGGAGTTGGTAGGAGGGAAAATGATTAACCATAGCCCTCGAATTTAGAAAAAATCCCACGAAGAAAAACTCATAATATAAAACTTCAAGATCAAGTTTTAGGCATCCTCGTCATTCGAGTTTTAGGCATCCTCATAAAAACTGTAGGAACAAGTTTGAAGGGAATGGTGGAGAATTGCACTCGAATTTCAAAGAGTAGAAAACCCAAAAACTAAAAGCTTATTTATTGACAATGGGAGCTCGACTCAACTCCATTCTTGTTTCATACTATTGCCAAAACTTAAGACTTTATTGGAGAAGCTTCCGCCGACGTTGAAACCTCCCAAACTGTCATGATTTGGAGACTAAATTTTCTGTATAATCCATCAGAAATATCCTCTCCTATCAATGAGGTTCCGACTTTCAATTTCAATTATGACCGTTATCTGTGAACGTTCTAGATTGTGTCCAATTATGGAGGAGATCTAACTGTTAGTTTTTGAGATTCGATAGATTTTGTGCAGGAGGTCACCGTGGAAGTTCTGATTTTGAGAAAAATTGCATTTTCGTAATTATCCATATTTTTAAGGGTATTTATGAAATTTCTACTTTTTAAATATTTTATTATTATTCTTTTCCAAAAGCCTTTAACTCCTAAAAATTACTTATTAGGATATAGGAGTGACTTACTTAAGACCCTTGTCCTTACCTAATTTCCTTACTATCTTTCCTTGGATCTTTGAGTCTTATATGGGTGACTTACTCTTATTCGAGCTAATTTTCTTCATATTTTTTAGTGCTATGGAGAGAAACCTCAAATTTACCCCGACCACAAGGGTTTGAAATATTTCTTCGCCAGAAAGAGCTGAACATGATGTAACAGAGGTTGTTGGAACACGTGAAGGATTATGATATAGACATCCAGTCCCGCCTTAGAAAGGCAAACGTGGTCGTTGATGCCCTAAGTCGAAAGACAACACACTCGTTAACCTCATTACTAGCGAGATACGAGTACAAAAAGATTTCAAGCGAACTAACATAACTGTAGTGACTGAATGAGTCATAACACACATGACTCAACTCAAAGTACAACTCACACTTATAAACTATCTTAAATAAAAGTTAGCCAAATTTTTGAGTTGTTAAAAGCACGAATCACGTTGATGAACACAGAATGATTATAAAAATATGGTGTAATTTTTCTCTTTAAATAATAGGAGTTGAAAATATAATACATACACAAAATATATACCTATATATTTACATTACAAAAATATATTTTTAATTTAAAAAAAAGATCAGGACAAAAAAAAGAGACCTTGAACCTAGGCCATCTATGTAGGTGCCTGTTCCAAACTTGTCTCATCCTCGATCCCAAAAATAGTAAAAAACTAGGGTGAGTATAAAATACTCATCAAATAGATTAATGATAGGCTTTTGATGGTGTACATAAATACATAAGGTTTGTAAGGCACATACATGAAGGTTCTTTTAGAAAAGTCTAACTCTCACGGCCTTCATGAGTCAATGCCTAAACCCTGTTCATTGTACCTATGTGGTCCTTATCCTTCTCAAGATGGATTTATGGAACGTGGTACCTGAATGTCCACTTCCATTTCCACCCATAATCTATGTCTCTAATTTCTTAACTTAAAAATTCCCTTGATAGACCGATAGATCACACGGTTAGAACTAATCTTTTGATTCTAGTAACACCCAGGCCTAGAATTATCCAGTTTTGAAATCTAGATTTGGCCCTCGCATCCCCCTGTATCCAATGCAAGATGGTTATACGCTTTGTAATGCCCCATCGCTCTGATTTTCTGAGCGGCATAATTGGTGACTCGAACAAATTCGGGTCCTACCAATTCTCTATCACCCACTCATCCCAGCATAATAGGGATCTACACCGTTTTCCATATAAGGCCTCGAACGATGGCATCCCGATGGTTGCTTGGAAGCTATTGTTGTATGAAACTTCCACCAGGTGTAATTTAAAATCCCAGCTACCCTTGAAGTCTAGTATGCAAGCGCGTAGCATTTCTCTAGAATCTTATTCAAACGCTCCGTTTGACCATCTGTTTGGGGGTGAAAGGTAATGTTAAGGCGAGTACCAACACTTTCTGGAGTTCACACCAAAATGTCGACGTAAAGCATGGGACTCGGTCCAACACTATCGACACTAGGACTTCATGCAACCTCACTATCTCTTTCACTAACAGTTGAGCTCAATGATCAACGGTATATGTTGCTTTTTCTAGTTGGAAGTGTGCCGACTTTGCCAATCTGTTGACAATTACCCAAATTACCATATAGCCTTTCAGCGTTATGGGTAGTCCTACTATGAAGTCCATGACTATATTTTCCCACTTCCACTCTGGTATACCCAGGGGTTGTAACATCTCCACTATCTTTTGTCTGGAAACTTTTACTTGTTTGCATACTAAGCTCTTGCTTACAAACTCTATTACGTCCTTCTTCATACTCTACCACCAGAAGTGTTGTTTCAGATTTTGGTACATCTTAGTACCGCCTGGATGCATAACAAATGGCGAGTTATGAGTCTCCGTCAATATCTCTTTCCTTAATTCTTCTGTTGTTGGGACACACGTGTCCCTCAGACATCAGTCTATCATCTAAAGAATTTGAAAATCCATCCACTATTGTTGGGACACACTTGTTTTAGCTTCGACGAGGAAAATGATTTTAGACGAACTTTGAAGGCGAATATCTTAGGCTATGATCCACGAAAAGGTATGAAAGCAATCCCAAGCTCTTCCTTGTAACACCATCATTAAGTTTCATGAAGAAATCGAGGGGGAAAATGAAGATATCAGGGCTATGGATGGCCACTTTCAAACGGTGGCACAAAGGACGCGCGCGTCTTCTTCCTGTCCAAAGGAAGAAGACGATGACGTGGCCGGTTCAGTTGAACTGGCCAAGTTAGCCCAAAATCTGACCTTCCCTCGGTGTTTCTCAATTTTAACCCCCTTCTAGACCGGTTCTGATAACAAACCTTATGGTTACAGAAACTACACACAATAAGGAGTTTATGGAAGGAAATGTGAAGTGATTCGGATACCGGAAGCTCAAGAATGGAGGTCTCGAACGTCGATGATGAGGTAAGTAGCCACCTTGGACTTTTCTTAAGAAATACTTGTAGGAATCACTTGTATTTTCATATGAACCCTAAACAAAGTATTACACAAGGATCTATGAAAGAAAAACTCAAAGAACCGTAAGTTAAGGCCCTGAACCGACCAAATTACTCGGGGTTTAAGGAACATTAAAATAACTCACTAAATGAGCCCTGGTGCCTATGAAATTTTATTGATGAGCATATTATAGCATTTTGAGGTTATGTGTGAAATTTAGAGGTCAATGGATAAGGATAAGTAGGTAAACCAAGAAATGGGGCAAAATGACCATAATGCTCTTAAGGATATCTACCTACGGTTCATGACCTAGATGACCTCTAAATGCTATGAACTCTACAGTAGATCTTATTGTATGATGATTAATGAGGTGGTGAAGTTTGAATGCCACTGGAACTCGTTAAGTAGCAAAACCAAGAATTAGGGGTAAAATGACCATAATGCCCCTAAGGAAGACTACCTACGGGTTAAGCCCTAAATGACCTACCAACATTATGAAATGTTGTATGAATCCTTATCTCATGATGTTGTATAAGGTAATAAAGTTTGGGAGTCATTGGGAAATGTTAGATAGCGAAACCAAGATATGGGGAAAAATTGTACATCACGATCTACATGACTTTACCTCCTAGGATGACTAACGAGGTACCCATGAAATAAGAGATTCCCCATAGGTACCCTTGGTTGCTAATAACATTCTAAGTGCACAAGGTTACGTTGGGCTATTCCTAAGAAGAACCTTTAAGTTCCAAGCTTGACCCAAGACGTTATGCATAAACCTAGGATCCCCAAGAATACAAGGAAATACCTAGGTTAATGTAGATGGTATGCTTAACAAGTTGCTAGGATCCATGCTTGGAGTAACCATTATCTCCCATCACGAAGTGTACCACGAGATTCATATTCCTCTTTAGGTGAGATGCCCTGCTATATGTACCACGAGCAGGTTGTCATGATGGACTTATTATTTTCCTCACCTAAATGAGATGCCCTATAACACGATATGCTAGCAGGATGCCACGTTTGTGATAATGTCACCTATGCACTCATGGGGAGAAAACTAAGGGTTACTTTGATAGTGTTTTCAGGACTAAAACACGATATATGACATGACAACCTCTAAGAGTTAGTTCCTGAAAACGAAACAAGAAGTCATATCCTAGCTCAATGTCTAAGTATGCTCCAAATCACCAACCATGTCCTATAAGGTCTATTTTATATGACACGAGGATAAACTCAAGATTTCAAGTTGGTTGGAGCAAGTTTGGAACATAAGCCAAGATGGAACTTCAGGAAACGCCAAAAGAAAACGTGTCAAGATTCAAGACCCTTCTATAACCCTCTAAGGAGCCCATTATGAACTTATGACCTTCTAGAATAACTCAGGCTAGTTATTACGATGGGTTCATATGATCACGAATGTATATAACAACTTACGCCTCAAGAAAATAAGAATCTTAGAAACTTATAAGATTAAGAATCAAGAACAAGCTATACAACCACCAAGACAAGAAGAATGCTAGGTGCCACTCAAACATATGGGACCAAAATCCTCAAGACTCAAAATTCAAGAATGCTAGGTATTACTCTAAGCATGTCTAACTGTGGCCCATAACTCCCACCATGCGGTGCTTTCTAAGGAGGCCTTTTTCCTCTTCTAGGTGGGATGCCCTGCGCCGTGTTTCCTTTGCAGGATGCCATGCTCGGCCTCATCCCCCTCACCTAGATGAGATGCCCTGTGCCATGTTATGATTTGCAGGATGCCATGTTCATGTATGCACCGGTCACGCAACCTATATAGTCTATGTTAGATTAAGCGACCTTTATGGTCTATGCCATGTTCATGCATGTATCGATCACCTGACTTTTATGGTCTATCACGGGGAGAACCTATGGACAAGATGGAGCAAGAAGAGTGTAAGTTACCCTCGCCATGAATTAAGAATCTCCTAAGACCTCCCACGGTACGTCATGTGTATGACTTAGACTACGCTGCTTGAAACGTAAGAAGCCTTGAGCGTAGGTATTAAGACTGTGTCCTTGAAACGTATGAAACCTCGAACACAAGTTGACAAGTTTATGTCTAGTACCGTTAATCTTAAGGGGAGTGTCTTGGAGAACGAATTAAGAAACATAACAAGAACTTACGACAAGAACAAGAACAAGAACAAGAACAAGAAAACAAAAAGTATGGTACCCTGGCATATCAAGGACACGATTAAGAGCCTACAAGTAGGCGGCTTACTGAGTCTTGTACTCATTCCTTATTCTTTATTTTTTTTTAGGAAATAAGGAGCTGGTCGAAGTCGGGAGCAGACTCTGGAGCAGGTGCCATAGACAACCCTCACCCGTCGTCCTTCAACCCTTTTGTGTTGTCCCTTAACTTGTGTTTTAAAATATTTTATATAAACTTTATTTTGATATAATGTTTGATATATTTTAAGTTTTGGTTGTTTTATTTTGTTGAAAAATTTACCCGTCTTTTTAGAGTCATCGAGTCTGCCCGGTCCTTACAGGCTTTGCCGGAGAGCCTAATTTAGTTATTTTATTTGTTGTAGATTTTCGTGAGTTGAAGCAAAAAAGAAGCCATAGTAAGCTGAATTTCTACTACATAATTTTATTTACTACAGAATTTATTGCTGCTGAGCTCACTGCTGCAGAATGTTGTTTATGAACCCACCTACGGGTTTGGAATTTATTTTGGATCCCAAAAGAGAGGAACCTTTAGACGAAGGTTGAGGGAGCAAAAGAAAATGACAGAACAAAATATACAACAATTAGAATTTGGAGCCCAACTGAACCAAGAGTTTGAAAATCTAGCAGCGATTGCTAGAGAATTACTTCTAATGTCATTTATTTAGCAGATGACAAAGAAAGAGCAATCTGAGCATATGCACACTCAGCTGTGGAAAAGCTAAATCCGTGCATTATTATATCTGAAATGCAACTAACCACTTTTGAGCTAAAACCCATGATGTTTCAAATGTTGCAAACCATTGGGCAATTTCATGGACTACCGTCAGAAGATCCTCACTTACATCTTAAATTCATTTTTGGGAGTTAGTGACTCGTTTCAATTCTAAGGAGTGGATAGAGACGTGATTAGATTGAGCTTATTCCCTAATTCTTTGAGGGATGGTGCTAAATCATAGTTGAATACTTTAGCACCAAGAACAATTGATTCTTGGAATAGTCTAGTAGAAAAAGTTTTGATCAAGTATTTCCCACCACTAGAAACGCACGGTTCAGAAACGAAATTGTCATTTTTCATTAGTTTGAAGATGAAACACTAAGCGAAGCTTGAAAGAGATTCAAGGAGATGCTTAAAAAGTGTCTCACCATGGACTACCTCATTATATACAAATTGAGACTTTCTACAATAGATTAAATCATACTACTAAACAAGTGGTAGATGGAGTTATTTTGTCAAAGACATACAATGAAACTATTTTATCAAAGACATACAACGAAAAATATGAGATTTTAGAAAGAATAGCCTCTAACAATTGTCAATGGGCCAATGTGAGAAGCAACCTAGGAAAGAAGACCCGAGGAGTACTTGAAGTTGATACTTTGTCCTTTATCAATGCTTAGCGTCGATGACTAATATTTTACAAAATCTAGTGTTGGGACAAGGCTCAATAACCAAAGCATCAGTCCAAGTAGCAGTTGAATCTTAGTGTATATTGCGGAGTGGAACACATTTTTTATCAATATCCAAGCAATTCGACCTCCATTTTCTTTGTGGGGAATCAAGCAAGTCAAGGCAACCCGAAAAATAGTCCCTTCTCAAACACTTATAATCTGGAGTGGAGAAACCATCCAAGCTTCTCGTGGGAGGGACAAGGCTTATAAAACCAACAAAAGCCATCTAAAACAAATTACAGATTTGGATTACAAAATCGATTTCCATATGGTCCTCAACAAGCCAACACCCAAGGGAAAGGAACTAGTCAACCTCAATACACACCGGGAACATCTCTTGAGAGCCTAATAAAGGAATATATGGCCAAAAATGATGTTGTGATACAAAGTCAGCAAGAAGCATTGCGAAATTTGGAAGTTCAAGTAGGTTAATTAGCAATTGAGTTACGAAATAGACCTGTTGGGAAGCTACCAGCAGACACCGAAACACCAAAAGGAGAAGGCAAATGGAAAAGTCAAGCAATAAAGTTGAGAAGTGGGAAAGAAATATCCAGCAAGAGAGAAAAATTAAAGAACACGGTGATAGTCACTCTTAAGAAGTTATTGATACACAGCAGAAAGGAGGAAGCTAATGTGCAGAAAAAGCACAACAAGCATTATGCAGAAGCTGCTGTACAAAAAGAACACAACAAAAATTATGCAGAAGCTGTGAAGCCTCCTAAAACACAAACAGCAGTTAGCAGTGGACAAAAACGCAGAACATACACACCACCACCTCCTTTTCTAAAAAAAAATAAAAAGAAAGAAAGAGAAAGCCCATTTTGAGTTTATAGATATTTGGAAGGATATTCATATAAATGTGCCACTAGGAGACTTTTGAAGAAAATGCCAAATTATGTTAAATTCTGGAAGGATGTGCTCACTAATAGAAGAAAGTTTGAAGAATTCAAGGTGGTGGCACTAAATGAAGAGTGTAGTGCAATATTGAAAAACAATATCCTACTAAAAGAGAAAGACTCAGGTTCGTTCACTATTCTTGTATCAATTGGAGGAAAGGAACTAGGTAGAGCATTATGTGACTTGGGGGCAAGCATCAACTTAATGCCTCTATCCATTTACATGAAGTTAGGGATTGAGAGGCTAAACCAACTATAGTCACCATCCAACTAGCCGATAGGCCTATTACTTATCCTGAAGGAAAGATCGAAGACAATTTAATTCTAGTGGATAAATTCATAATTCCAGCGAATTTTATTATTTTAGTCTATGACGGTGACTGTGATGTACCAATAATTATGGGGAGGCCATTTTTAAAGACTGGGATGTCTACAAGGGAACCATAACATTAAGAATGGGTGACCAAAAAGTCGAATTTAATATCAATGAGATCATGAAATATCAAGTAATGGCAGAAGAATGCTCAGCATTTGATGAATTGGTAGAACAACCAGCAGCTAAGGAATGAGATAGTTGGGAAGGTGAGTAGGAAGAAGATAGCAGCTGGAATGACAGAACAGAACAGTTAACAGTTTTAGGTGAATTCAGCCTAACTTTTGAATCACTAGTCTCAAAGGATTCTCCATAAACCGAAAAGTCATCCATGAATATCCACATGAACGTTTCTACCATCTCTGTAAAAATGGTCATCATGCATTATCAAAATGTTGCTGGAGCATTACATAGTCCAAAGAACATGTCTTAAGGAAAAAATTCCATATGGACATGTAAATGTGGTCTTCTTTTGATCTTCTAGAGTGATTGTAATTTGATTGTATCCCACATAACCATCCAAGAAGCAATATTGCAATAATGTGACTTTTCAGCAAGCCTATCAAGCATTTGATCAATGAACGGTAAGGAAAGATGAGTCTTACGTGTCGCTTTATTTAGTCTCTATAATCCATACAAACTCTCCACCCATTCACTATTCTAGTGGGGATCAACTAGTTGTTCTCTTTTGTCATTACCGTATCCCTCCTTTCTTGGGAACACATTGAATAGGACTTATCCAGCTGCGGTTTGCAATTGGATATATTATTCGAGCATCTAACCATTTGATAATCTTCTTTCTAACAACCTCCTTCATCATGACAATGAATCGTCTCTGTTGCTCAATGGATTTAAATTTTCCTTCCTCCAATTATATATTATGCATGCATACTGAAGGACTAATTATTTTTATATCTGCCAATTTCAAACCTATGAAATCGTAAGGTATTTTAATTATATATCATGTAAATCGTAAGGGCTCAAGTCATTAAGCACTAGTATGGTATCAGAGCCTCTCAATTTTTGTGAGGGAAGAGAAGTTACTCGATCTTTAAGAACGATGTCACGTAAACCAGGAGGAAGATATAAAAATCCAGAAGATATAATCTAGCAAAAATTTGTTTAGACACAAGATTTTTGACATCTTTTTCTAAAACAAATTTAGATGCTCTTGAGTCGGTTTTGATAACAAAACTTTTGTTAATTAAATCACTTTGAAATTTTTGTACACAAAGTACTATTGAAAGTATTTCTTTCTTTACTATTGAATAATTTTTTTGAGTAGAATTCCATATTCCTGAATGGAAACGGACAATGGATTCTTTCTTGTCAAGGGACTGTTTTAGGATTCCTCTATATCCAATATCGGATGTGTCGGTCTCCACTATTAAACTAGCCCTTGGGTTTATCAGCGATAAACACGGAATTGACTTGACAAGGGATTTGATTTTTTGGACTGTTCTGGTGTGTTCTTCAGTCCAGGGCTTTGGGTTCTTTTTGAGCCTTTCAAAAAGTGGCTTGCAGAGAGGTCTGATATTTTGAAGGAAATCAGACACATAATTGAGACATCCCAAAAATCTTTGTAGTTGGGTTTTAT
>NW_019268584.1:866957-893042 GCF_002738365.1 Cucurbita moschata | reverse complement strand
TAAAAAATGTTTGGAGATGCTTGAAGTGTTGATCGATGTTTTGAGAAAAAATCAGAACATCATCAATATAAACAATTGAAAAGTCTTGAAAAGGATTGAAAATATCATTCATAATCTTTTGAAACTCGGATGGAGCGTTTTTTAGCCCAAATGGCATAACGTTCCATTCGTATTGTCCGAAAGGGACATTGAAAGCTGTTTTGTACTTGTCTTTTTCTGAAATCTGGATTTGCCAAAATCCTGATTTCATGTCAAATTTTGAAAATATTTTTGCATTTGAAATTCTTTGCATTAAATCTGATTTATTTGGAATTGGATATCTGAATTGGATATCTGATCCATTCCAAAACCTTATTTAAGGGTTTGTAGTTAATTACCAGTCGCGGGACTCCGCGTTCCTTTTCTGCCTGGTTGTTGACGTAAAAAGCCGCACATGACCAGGGGCTCTTTGATGGTCTAATAATCTTTTCTGCAAAAGATCATTAATTTCTGCTTTGCAGAATGTTAGTAATTCTTTATTCATCTGAATAGGTCAGGCTTTCGTAGGAATATTTTTCTCCTCGAAAGCTTTGATATATGGAAGATCAACTATGTGTTGTTTCCTATTCCAAAAGGCATTTGGGATATTTGAACAAACTTCTCTTTCTAATTGAGTTTGTAAAGTTTTGACTTTAGACTGGACAGTCTTATTTTGAATTTGTTCTTCTATTCTTTTGAATGAAATTTCTTCTTTAAAAAAGGAAATTTGTTTTTCTTTATAATTTAATACATTTATTGACTGAATAATTGTATTCTTTTGAAGGTTATTTATCTCGCTAATCATTATGGGGGAGAGAAAGTTAAATTTTATCTTCTTTCCTAAGGCTTTTGATTCTAACCCCTTTTCAGTTATTCTAAAAGGATATAATTGAGTGATGAAAGGAGTACCTAGGATTAGTTCTTGTCCTAAGTCTTTTACTAAAAGGAAGGAATTTACGAAGCAAATTCCATCATTGCAAACATGAACTTTTGATAGTTTGTAATTAATTTTGAGTTTGTTATTGTTAGCATCTCTAAGGCCTTCAGTAGTTTTTTCAAAATACTTTGTAGGTATTAGGCCTTCTTGAATGCAATTTTGATCGGCTCTAGTATCTATGAGAGCCTTTAGTGTGATCTTGAAATCATAAATTTTTAAGGTAACGAGAGCGTACCATTTTTGAAATTGAGAAGTGGTGATGGCTCCAACGAAGGAACTTTGAAAATCTTCTTCATCCAGGTTTGGTTGCGCCATTTCCTTTTGTGCGGGCAGCCTTTCCTGAAGATTGAGAATTTCTTGACGAAGCGTATAAGATTCTGACCTGGTTTCAGATCTTAGCGCCTATACCTCTTGTTTGAGATTATTAATCTCTCTTTGTAAATCTTGAGTAGTGAGTTCCCTCGGTTTTTCAAATCTTTGGAGAACAGATTGGAGTCTGTAGGGATTTCTTTCTTCCCTTTCAGGTGGCTTAGAGATTGTCATGGCATCTCTAAGTCGTTGAGCAATCTTCTGTTGAATTTCTGGGTCTTGAACTTTCTACTACTTCGAGTAGAATTTCTTGATCCTTGGTAAGGACATTTATGCATCCTTCGCACGACCTTTTTCCTTCTTGTTCTGATTCGTATTCTGTGCTAGAATATGAATCAGATTCTTCTTGGAGTTCGAGGATTTCTCCCTCGCTCGATTGCTCTGAGTCGGTTAGGGTTAGTCGTAATAGCTGATTTTTCAGCTCTTGATCTATATCCAACTCATTGATCTTTCCTCTGATTGGACACTTGTTAGCATAATGTCCTTCTTCACGACATTTGAAGCAAGTTTGCCTTTTCTTTCCTTTATGGGTTTTTGTAGGAATATACTTCCTTCTTGAATATGTTGGCTTCTGAGACTGCACGGGTTTACTCCGATATGTTTCTCTAGGCCTGTATGAATGATAAGGTTTTGGATGCGTCTTAACCTTCTTTCGTTTGGAGGTAGAGGGGGCTTCTATTCCCTTACATCCATATTGATCGCAAAATCTACCAAGCTCTTTTCTGTTTGATATCGAAGAATTGAGCTTGTTTTGAATCTTTGACTCATTACAAAGTCTGAGTCCTTCTTCTATGATGAAGGATGCTATGGATCCGTATGACAAAGTTTGCCATGGGATCGTTCCATTGTACTTTGTCTTAAGACCATCTTTGATTCTCCTTGAAAAGTGTTTTGGTAGTCCATTGACGAAATTCTCTTTCCAGGATTCCAGAACTATCTGTTCTAATAAGAACTTTGCTGAAGTACATGTCTTTGTACCACCTGAAATCACCTAAAGTAGGGCATTTCAGATTCATGAGTATCTCAACGGATCTCTCCTGGTATTTCAGAGGGTCGCCGACGAAGAATTCTATGAGGGTATATATGAGGGTATTGACAGCATCCTCTACCCTTTCATGTTGTACTTCGGTCCTAATTGATGGACCTTCTTCTTTGATAATTTGAGTAGTTGGCCTAATGACATAGTGGTTTAATATCTGTTGGCGGGTCGTTTCGTCGAGATATTTGTCCCACCAATCCTTGAGTTGCCCGGTAAATCCGGTTACCAAAACTTGAGCTATCTGATGGTCGGATTTATGGCCTTGTAATTTATACGCGCCTGTGGCTATCATCATCTCATTGACAACATTCATTATCAGATAGTCAGATAATCCATCGATATTCCATTCATAGATTGCTAAACCATCGTAATGAGCTTGAATTTGTAGTGTCTTTTCTTCGAATTGGATATCCGGAAAAGACGGTTGAGGATACCAGTTTTTCTGATTACTGGCATTATTTTGACTTCTTCTAGAGACCCTTTCAATTCGATGGTAGAAAGGTTCCTCTCTCTCATTTGCAATCTCGTCTTCGAATTCTTGGTTCTCGTCGTCATTGTTGACGATATTGACAGATGAATCTTGAGGCATCATGGCTGGATTTAATATCCTGTCCAACTTTTTCTCTATCTTGGCCATTGCAGCCTCTTGTTTTGAAATCCTTTTTGTAAATATTTCTAGATTTGCTGGTCTGAGTATTGGTATTGACTCATCAACCTTTGGTACAGAGCTGCTTGCCTGTTCCTGCTGAGTACCTGATTTCTTTGAGATTTTTCCCTCGATACTTTCAAGTTGAGTAGCGATCGTGGATAAAATCTTATTTGAATAATTGTTTTGATGCTGGATATTCTTGATATCCTTTAGGGTCGGATTACCCTTTTCTAGTCCTTCCGGAATATGTTTGAAAGGGCTAGCTTTGACCTTTTCTCCGTAGTAGTTGTCGAATTCGACTTCTTCTAACGGAGGATGTTTCGAAATTAGGCTGAAATTATTCCCTCGAAAATTAAAATCAAGATGGTTTGGTCCGTTTATAACTAAAGAAGTCACTCCTTATGAGGCAATAACGATAAAACATGGAGATGAAAGGAGACCCTTCACGATGAATGGACAGAGACTCAAGTCGTACTTCGATGGAGAAGTAAAAATAGGCATTGCCTCTTTTGAGCTGAAAAAAACATTTTGTGACAAAGGGAGCTGATAAAGAACGGTAAATAGGTAACAAGCTCCCGAGAAGCCAAGTTAGTTTTTCTTCTCTTGTTCTTTATGCATTTACATAGTTGTTTTTAAATAGTTATCTTTACTTAAAATGATAGTTTTTTTTTTCGCTTTTTGTCGTGAATGATTCACATGCCCCAAGGAAGTTAGCCAATTTTCGTAGATGAATTAAAGAGATTTAGATGTGGTTAGAAAAGTAAATTTCAGCATATTAAGGAGACTAATTTTATTCTTTGGTAGTGCACTTTGCCACATAGCTATCTTGTTCATCCTTATTTGCATGCGGTTGTATTTTATTTAAATGTAGAACTCCTCATGCAACTACATGCCAAAGAACCAACACCAAGAATTCTTTTTTAGAAAAAGATCCAAATCAATCCTAAAAGATTGCCACCCCAAGAAAAGAAACCAGCATGGAAAAGAGAAATGAAAAATAAAAATCATTGTGCAGTTTCGAGAAAAATGGGTAAGCTAGAAATGAGTAGACAGCAAAGGTGATGCAAGAAGAGCTATTGTACACTCTACGGTAGCAAATGGACAGATTGCACACATTACAGCAGTAGTCTGTGCAAATCAGCAACTCGACAATGTAGTCAGCAGCTGGGCAGTATAGTCTACAACGGGGTAGTTTGGCAGCAATAGAGACAGTATGGGCATCTATGATGGCAGTCTGCTCACTACTAAAGCATCTCTTAGGAGGCTAAACCAAGAGTTGCACAAGGTATAGAGTCAGTTATATAGCAGCTTATTCAACCAAAAACATCACACAACTCTTCCAAATCACCTTCGAACTCAAGAAGCATCAAGACTAGAAAATATTCACTTTGCAAATTACAATCATGGCACTGTGAACTAAAGGGAAGCAAGCTGTGCAAGGGGAGTTTGAATGTGCAACATTGACACAATGGGAAGATATAGAAACACTAGCAAGAGTACGAGCATCTAGCTCATTCAAACAAAAGGTGGTGCGAGGAATGAGATAAATGCAACAAGATGAGTTAGAAGAGATAAACCAAGACTCCTTCCTCACTAGCCCAGGATCGAAAAGAAAAAGAGAAGGGAAAGAACAAAATGAGGAACCATACAACACAAATAGAAAGATTTGCAATCGAGAAGGCATACAACAAGTACAAGCTCCTCAGTTCAAAAGAAATGTTGTTGGAAAGAAGGTTCCCCGTAATATATCCTACATTTCTTGAATCCTTTCTAAACGCCACCACCAACTTTGGATGGGAGATGTTCTGTCACCACAGAGAGCAAGCTATAGTGCCTACAGTGAAGGAGTTTTACACACATGTTGATCAAGTAGAAGGGTACACAACAACAGTGAGAGGAAAAATGGTTGATTGGAGTCCTAAAGCTATCAACCAACTGTTTCACCTACAATCTTTTGAGCACACCACCTTCAACAAAATGGTACTAGCTCAATCGGATGAGCAGCTTGAAATAGCCATGGAGATGACAGCCATTGGAGGAATATAGTGGCAGATCTCGAGAGGAGGAGCAAGAACTATAGTAGCAGCAGACCTCAGCATGGAAGCAAAAATTTGAGCTGCCTTCGTAAAGACCAACCTACTACTCACCCCACATGATACTACATTGTCTGCTGATAGAGTTTTGCTGATGTATGCAATCATGACTAATTAAAGTATTAATGTGGGCAAGATTGTAGCAGATGAGATTTTCAAATGTGCAAGTAAGAGGGTGGGATAGCTGTTTTATCCACAACTGATAACCATGTTGTGCCTAGAAGCGACACTACCTTTTGATGAGGAAGAAGAAAAACTTGAGACAAGAAATTTGATGGATTACATAGAAACCCATAAGAAAAACCTGAGTTGTGGTAATAGAAGGAACAGTAGTGCAGTAGAAGATATAGATCAACTACTCAAACAACAAGAGGCCATATTCAGCTGGTGGGAAAGCAGTGAAAGCAGCTGCAAGCGTATTGGTTCTATGTCAAAAAGGAGGATGAGGAAATAAATAAAGTCTTAAGAACCAAGTCCAGAAATTGAGCATTTTTCAAATTTTTCGGAAGAGATTTTTACAGAATGGAGCCACCGAGAATCATCACATGTGGTAGAGGAGAGAGCGAACCCTTCCTCTAACAAGAGAGAGAGGTGGGTGTTAATGAGAGGAAGTACTATTAATTAATGGGTAGGTGAGATTAACGGAGTTTTCTTCCCTAACAATGACTTTAGTGAAGCAATTAATGTGATAGGTTTGCTACGTTAATGATGTGATAATAACAAACAATAGGGTTAAAATGTTTAAGCATTTGATCATGGCAAACATGATAATCTACTTTGATTAATCACAAACAACCAACATGAAGACCTGCATTATCACTTTTGATTTTATTTCCCAACCAATAATTGACCACATTAATTTCTAAGATTAGACAACATCGTAAACAAAACCATCTTCCATCACAACACTTTTTTAATAATACATAAATCTCAAAAGTTACATGAAATAAAATTTAAAAAGAAAATTAAATTTTTAGTTCTTAACATTTGATATTTAATCCTAAACTAGTGAAATCCATCGAGTTGTTAAAAAGAAGTTGATGAAACAATTTTTAAAATATCTTTTTTCACATTTTAATGCTCGTCCCGATTTTTCACGTCTAAAAAGTCGGGGCATTACAAGCTTGTTCGTGATCGATACTAAGAAAGAATAGTTGCACGCAAGTGCGCTTCTTCGTGTTCGTTCAACCTCAACTGACAACAACATTTGTTCTTCGCATTGAACCTCGGTCAACAACAACTATTTTTTTTTGTTCTTTAATATTGGTTGAAAACATTCTCTTATTTTCAAAAGAAATTAGCCATAAAAAAATTTCAATACTAGTGGTGGTTGTCCGAGAAAACATCAAAAACCTTTCTACACGTGAGAGGCTCTTTAGTTTATCTCTTTTAATCGATTGTAGTGCTAAAGGATACAGAATTGGCATACTCTACGACCCATACAAAAACATATAGATTTGAAAACATTGAATATAAGATAAGATTCAATGAGAGCCTACAAACAAATTGCTTAGACCATTCTTAAACACATTAGTTCTAATTTCATGTTTGGTTAGAGTCTGCAGAAGAGCTTAACAAACTAATCATATGCAATTTTGTGGAAATTAAATTACTATCTAATGGATTTCTGAAGGAACCTGTGTAAATATTAAGGAGTTTAGTTGACGTGCCAATGCTCGAGTAATATAATTCAAAAACTATGTGACGAATTCCTAACCCAAACCTTGATATTACTCCTCTTCTCATTTTCACTTGTTACTACAAAACAACCATTGTCATACTTTTTCAATCACTATAAGTTCACTAGAATCTAAGCATGGTGAATTTAAGCATCGTATAGAGTATAAATCATTGTTGACTCTTTGTGGATACAATTATGTACCACTTATTGTATTGGACTAGGTATACTTTTGTATATTGACTATGATAATCACCTCATGGTTTCCAAAACAAGAAAATGATTACCCAATATTTTAGATCATCATAGATAGAATGATTAAATAAGTACATTTCATACTAAAAAAATCAATGTCGGTAGATAAGTGAGCACAATTATGCATAGAAGAGATAAATAAGTTGCATGGTATGTTGTGTCCATAGAGATACCCGTTTTATACTCATTTTTTAGAGAATTTTATAGCAACATCGAGTATCCAATAAAATCTTAGCACAATATTTCATTCTTAAATTTATGAAAATAATAATAATAATAATAAATTTTTTTAAAAATGGCTTGATTAAGTCATTAACGATAAATTGAGAACTTGTGAAATAGATGTAGCATGTAAATGGAACATGTACCTGCATGGACGCCTTACTCTACGTGAATTGATTCATTCTTTTGAAATTTATTACATAAATAATGATATTTGAAGAGTTACCTTCTGCATTCTGCATGTGAGCTTAGAATATTACATAAATATTCAAGAAGCAAAATTAGGCTATCACCAAGAGGTCTAATGAATATTAACGGCGGCCAATCAATTAAATGACTTCACTACTTTTTTTTTATTGGATGAATTGTTTGAAGTATGGACGACACATATCCTGTGACCCCTGTACGTGTCATACCTTGTGTTTGTTATGTGTGCTTATCATGTTATGATGTGATGATGTGCGAAATGTCATGTTATGAAATATCATGTTTACTCATTATATTAGTGATGAATGTAACATATTATGAAAGTATGATTCCTTAGTGTACTTTTACCTTATGTAATGACATGTAATAATTATGTTAGGTATGAAAAAAACAAAAATATGTATTGCATCATAGACACATTCCATGATTTTAAACTATGGGGACCTCATACATATTATGTGTTCATGTGCATCGGGATAATTTATCGTTATGATGTGTATGGACATGTACCTTACGACATTTATGTTCGACATGATGTTATGATACAATATTATATACACCATAGTATTATGCGTTCTCCTTTCTCTCTATGGTATACCAACAACGGGGGTGTACGCTTGTTAAAGGCCAAGTCCTTGGGGTACGTATATGAGCCCGCCTGGGGTCCATGTGCGAGTACTTGGGCCATGTGTAGAGAAGTGTTACACATCTAATTATACACGGACTAGAAATTGAGACCAAGACCATGAAATGATGTTTAATGATAGGTCCCAAACACGATTGCATGTGTTTGCATTTCCTGAACCTAGTAGTGGGGTCCCTTAGTATTTTTTAAAATACTCAAGCCACGTGTTATTCTTACTTTTCAAGTAAAGGCAACACACCTTTGCACGGATGACGACATCGCGGTGATGGCATGAGACACCTTTGCACGGATGACGACATCGTGGTGATGGCATGAGACTAAAGCTAGGCTTGAAGAATTAATGTTATTTATAGTCCTTAAGTAACGACAGAGGCTTTAGACAAGTAAACTTGAAGAGATCTCTAGGATGGGATAGCATGCAAACATTTCTTATTTTAGGTAGTTAAAAAATGCATGTTAAGGACTTCAGAAGAACGTTTTTGGATGAGTATGTACTATATGTATGTTATGGTAAAATTACTGTTATGCCCTTTGGTTGAGATTTTGGAGAAACACGTTGTGTTATGTATTATGCTAAGCTAGAAAGAGAATATGCATGACTAAAATACAAGTATGTTATGGATATGCTTAATGTAAGAAGCAACAATGGTATAGACTCGAGTTCGATTCTTAGTTGGTGCATCTTGCCATGATATTGACTCGGGTTCGATTTTTCGTTGGTGCATCTTTAAGATTAGCAATGATGAGATTAGTGCTTAATGTGAAAATTTGGGTTTGTCACGAACGCCATCTAATTTAGTTGAAACAAATAGCACGACTAAATTAGGTTTTTTTGATGAGTATGTACTAATGTTATGGTGAAATTACAATTATACCCTTCAGTTGAGATTTTCGAGCTAGAAAGAGAATATGTATGACTAAAATACGACTATGTGGTTTAGTGGTAGAATAGTACCTTGCTATGATACAGCTTGGGTGTAAGGACGGGGGTTGACTCGATGACGCAAAAAGACGTGTAAATTTTCACAAAATAAAACAAACCAAATCATATATTTATATTATATCAAAATAAAGTTTATACAAATTATTTAAAACAACACAACAGTCAAAACACGATATAAGAAACGACACAACAACAAAAACAAAAGGGTTGAGTACCACTGATTATCTAATGAACAATTTGTTTATGATCCAATCATAATCCAAATCCCTCTCGGGGCAATGAAAGGGTGGGACCCCATTGTTCAAGTCCTCAAATCAGTACTTAGAGAACAACTCATCTACTTTCCTTATATGGAAAGAGTGAATTCCATCTCATGATATTATGTTCCCAACTCCCTATTTGGTGAAGTCCTCAAAATGGTAGGCATATTGAATCGGCTAAAAGAGTCATTCTCCCCCATGAAAATTAAAGGACAAGCCCTCACAGACAAGAGTTCATAACTCACTCAGGATGATCGAGTTGCATATGATCATCATGTGAAATATTAATCTTGTCAGTTAACGGATTTATAAAGAGAGATTAAATATTTCTTGGTCCAGTCTTATACAAACTCAGTGTATAGGATACCCCCACTTACATGTCTCCACATGAACGATTTGGATCAAATCATTTGTAATGATTACAAAGTGGACCGTATTAATAGTGTTACCAGGATAAGGCACCCAACCTTATCCATATACTATAACTCTTTAGGTTATTACTTGAACACGATCCCTTCTATGTCAACAACATACTGTTCAAGATTACATTAATAACCTTGAATTTTTATATCATGGATTGCAATTAAATTACGAATAAAATAATAAAAATTATTGTTAAAAACTAAATAATTAATTACGAGGCTTTAGGGCATAACTCCCAACATATCCATGGGTCGTTAGGGGCTAAGTCCTTCATAGGTTTCTTTATCCTTTGAGTTTTCTTTGTTCTTACCTTAGGTTATCCTTCTTAATAACCTTCTAGTCCTTTAAAGTCCTAGGTTCCTTTGAAGGAAACCACTTAACTTGGCATCTTACATGGGTCGTTTGGGGGTTTAAATCCTTCTTAGTATTCTTACGGTACATAAGAGTCTCAAGTCCTTTGAAGGAAGCTTCTTAACTTAGCATTTTACTGAAACTTCTATGTGGACTGCTTAAGTCATATAGAAAAGGTTTAAAGGCGTACCTGTATCTGCTTAATCGAGCCTATTTGATAAGATAAGGAATCACTACAAGGGGAGTAAGATTCGAATTACCTTGTTGATCGAATATCTCAAGGCAAGAACATTGTTTGAGATTCCAATCACTCCACAAGCAAGATCGATCATGTCGAGATTAAATGATTCTTGATTAACCATTAAGTAATTGTAACCTAAAATAAATAAAAAGTCATAAAATACATTAATGATATACAATAACTCTAAATTACTCTAAATTGTAATCCACCCAAAATTTATAACATGAAACTTCATTCTTGTTCAATGTGGCATGAATTGAAATATCTTTTGATAATTTCAACAATATTTTATTCACATCTTCATTGAAATATATTGTATGATTGATGTGATATGAATTCAACTACTGACCCTTTGCATGTACCCGAAGAACCAATTACAAGAAGCAAGGCTAAGAAGATACAAGAGGCCTATACTTTGCATCTTCAAAGGCTAGCTAGTGTACAAGTTGAAACAAAGACTTTTGAGCCCAAAAATCTTTATAGCATTAGCATGTCAAATCAAGAAAATAATGAAGTGGCTGACATTGAAAAGTGATTAGAAGACTTTGCTTTGGTAGTTGAACTACCAATTAAGACAATTTATGTTTGCCTCATTTTCTTCTATTTGTATTTACAAGCTTTTATTGGTAGTTGTAATTTGTAATTGGTAAATGAACTTCATTATATTTCCGTTATCTTGTTGGCCTATTTAAAGGCATGTAATATTTATGCTTAAGAATCATTGTTGAATACAAACAAAACCTTTGTGTTTTCTTGATACTTTTTTGGTGTTATTCTTTTTCAAACCTTGTTTTAGGTTTGATGTTTAAACCAATTCATTGAATTAGTTTTGATCAAGCTAATTTTGGAGTGAGTCGTCTTGGAATCTAAGAGTGACCATCATAAATTCCAATTTCGATCTAAGAGTCATTCATCTTCTAATCAACTCTTGGTTGGAATCAATTTGTTAAGTTAGCTTTCTTTGTGAACGTTTACAAGGATTCTAGAAGGACCTTTAGCTTTGCAAAATCCAGCATTGTTGGCGCTTATCATGATGTCTCTTGGTTCATATCATTCTCCACTTCTTCAAGAGGATTTGTCATCGAATATATTTGTGAAACTTTGCTGCAAAAGATAAGTTATGGAAATACGAAGGACCTCACAACACTCTCTCACAAGTATACACTCAAGGAATTTTATGACACTCTTTTTACACTCATTTACACAAATGAAGCTCTCATTCTCACCTTTCAAAATTTTCAATAGAGCAAAGATTGAATTTTGAACTCTGGGTCGATTAAAAACTAAAATGATAAAAATAAATAAAAATCAAATTGAGAAGAAACGCAAAGGAAACATATGTCCGATCTTGAGCCTGAAGCTCTGATACCAAATGATAAGATAAGGAATCACTACAAGGGGAGTAAGATTCGGATTATCTTGTTAATCGAATATCTCAAGGCAAGAACATTGTTTGAGATTCGAATCACTCCACAAGCAAGATCGATCATGTCTAGCTTGAATGATTCCTGTTGATCAATTATCTGAACGCAAGAACACTTGTTTGAGATTCGAATCACTCCACAAGCAAGATTGATCATGTCGAGCTTGAATGATTCTACATGCAACCTAAACTACATAGAATTGCATAGAAACTTAGCTATTGGCTAAAGGAAAGCACAAATCCACCTTCCTTGCGGGTGAGCATACTCCGAGAGCTCCATTTGCTAAACACCCGTTACAACTAGTAACCGTCACGGCAACATTATGTAAAACATAATGATCGTACCCATGCTGGCAACATTACGTAAAACATAATGATCGTACCCCTGCCCATTAGTGTATGCATCCGTACCATCGTGATGAAATAGGGGTATCCCCCAAAGCATGAGCACACATAATGCATGAGGTCCCAATATTTTTTCATTTTCGACATTATTAAATATAACCCCGCTATCGTTTTACATTCATATCATATCTTTTCTCACTTTTCAATTCTCAGATCATGCATAATTCTAACGGGGTTATATTTCATTTCATTTATCGTGATATCATGTCATTTCATAACGTGCAATTCATACAACAATTACCTCAATAGTCACACAAAACAATCTAAACATAACATATCACATCCCAATATATCGTATCATAAACATGTCATATCGTAAACACTTCGTGGTCATATCATTCCTTAACTTATCATAGCCTTAACGTTCTTATACCTATCATAGTCATATCGTTACGTGAACATACTTTAGTCATATCATCACAAGAATGTATCCTAACACTATCGTTCTATCAATCTATCACGAACTTATCCCTTTCTACCCATAACCTAACCGTACTCTTTCATCAATCTCTCATATCCTTAGCATTCCGGTATGTAACCTAACCTTAACGTTTCATGAACGTACCTTACTCCTATCGTTACATTTCATTTTGTGCATCCTTCTCGTATTCTATCTCAAACATATCATTGAACACATCATACCGTAATTATTATAATACAATTCACATATTATAACATATACAAACATATAAGAAGCATATCGATCCACAGACAATTCACACATATCAATATATATATGACACGTGCAGAACCACGGGGCACGTGCCAACATCAAATATAACCATGCCAATAGTAAGGCCACTTACCTGATTAGCTTAGGCTAGTGTCACTAATCTATCCTTAACAAAGTTCGATTTTGTCCTTTGTATCCAAGTAAACCTATATGAATCATGACATCAATTTGAATTTCAATTCTCCAAATTTTACAATGGTCCATGTATTAGCGGTGACGTGAACCGTGGAGACTTTATTATTAGAGTCTTGGACATATATATAATTCTATTTTCATTAAATATTTATTTTCTATTTTTACTGATTTATAGGGAATATATGTGAACAAGTGTTGTGAATCTTTCCTCTTATTTTCATTATTTATTTTAATTCTCTAAATAAATATTATTGGCCAATTTTGTTAATCTATTTTGTTTTCAAAATTTTACCTTTTTTTCCCTCTATATTTTTCTTACTTCCCTTCCCAATAATCTAATTGTATTTCCTTCTTTTATTTTTTTTTTAGGGTTTAATTAACACAAGTATTCTTGGCTTTATTTCCTTATTTTATTTTATTTTCATTCCTTAAGATTTAATATATTCAAGACCAATTTTAATTAATATATTCAAGACCAATTTTTTAATCTATTGTTTGACTACTTATCTTAGATTGTGATTTATTAAAACTCCTCACTAAAATCTTATTGATTAAAGTGATTTGAACCTAACAAAAAAAAATCTAAATAATTAGACAAGGGAAAAAGATCTAAATTGATTTCGAAAAAAAGAGGTCCAACTTACAAGATTAAATCTCTTTTCAGTAGATCTTCAGCTTGTAAAGGGGGGGGGGGGGTTGTTTTTGTTTCATTGGGAAGGAATTGTGGGTGAGTTGAAGAGAGATTATTTGGAAAATGGACATGCAGTTAGTGGAGAGGAATGGAGAAGAATTGTTTTTATTATTTATTTATTAATTTATTATTATATTTTTTTTAACCGAATAATAATTTTTGTTTATAATAATATTTATTTATTTATTTATGGGCGATTACATCTCTATGTGCTTGGCACTTGTTGCTTTGCTTACGAGGCCTTTGGTGGGTCTTTGGAGCGTCCTTGTCAAGTTCTCTTTTGTGTCTTACTTGCTACACTTGTTTTTTTGGTTGTGCATGTCTACTAGAGTGGGCGTCTTTAGTGCAATTGCATAGTCGCTTGAGACATGTGTTATTCGCTGAAAGCGGAACAAATGTACTCACAACACCAAAGTTACTCGAGAAACTTGATAATTTCAACAATAGAAAGAATGACATTATATAGCTTTCTATTAAACCTAAAAATATAAGCTAAACTAACAAGCCTAAAAATATCAGGAAGACGTTGAGAATAGGTCCTAAAGAATAGGACTTATGACAGTTTACAACAATCTCCATCTTGTCATAAGATCTCCAAGTTGATAACTGATTTGGTTGCTACCACGTCAACACACTACTCCTTCCTTCCGACGTTGATGAAATCCAAATAATGCCAGAACTTTTAACGAGCGATCACATTTGTCAACAAATCAGCAGGGTTTTCAGCAGTTCCAATTTTTAATAAACGAATATCCCCTTTGCTAATAATTTCTTGAATAAAGTGAAAACGGACATCAATATGTTTTGTACGAGCATGATGGACTTGATTTTATGACAAACAAATAGCGCTCTGGCTATCATAAAACACATCTATATGTTCCTGCAAAATACCCAAGTCATTGATCAAACCATGCATCCAAATAGCTTCTTTAAAAGTTTCCGTTACTGCCATATACTCTGCTTCGGTGGTAGACAATGCAACAGTAGACTGCAATGTTGAACGTCAACAAATAGGTCCACCAGCCATAGTAAATAAATAACTCGTAGTAGATCGTCGCTTATCCAAATCACCAGCATAATCAGAATCCACAAAACCAGCTACACGATTGTCAAGATTAAACATTTCTTGTTTTTGAAACTTAATACCAACATCAATAGTACCAAGAATGTACCTAAGAATCCATTTGACAGCCTGCCAATGCTCTTTACCAGGATTATGCATATAACGACTCACCATGCTTACTGCGTGTGAAAGATCAGGTCGAGTATACACCATAGCATACATCAAAGCACCAACAACATTTGTATAAGGAATATTCTCCATATACCTTTTGTCATCGTCAGAACTTGGACACATGGAAGCACTAAGCTTGAAATGAGGAGCAAGTGGAGTACTAACGGATTTGGTTGAATTATTCAAACTAAATCTTGTTAATACCTTGCGTAGATATTGAGACTGAGTCAACCAGACTGTACATTTTTTCCGATCTTGCTCTATCTCCATTCCAAGTATTTTCTTTGCATTGCCTAAGTCTTTCATCTCAAATGTTTTAAAAAGTCTTTCATTTTAAATGTTTTAGAAAGCTAATATTTGAGCTTATCAATCTCCACCTGTCTCTTTGAAGCAATTAACATATCATCAACATATAAGAGCAAATAGATAAACGATCCATCATCGAGACACCGATAATACACACAATGGTCAAATTGACTATGAGTATACATATGCTCTACCATAAAATGATCAAACCTTTTATACCATTGGCGAGGGGATTGCTTCAGCCCATACAAAGATTTCTTCAATCTACATACTAAATGTTGTTGTCCAACTACTCAAAAACCAACCGGTTGCGCCATATATATTTCTTCTTCCAAATCTCCATGCAAAAAAGCAGTTTTTACATCGAGTTGTACAAACTCAAGATTAAATTGAGCAACCAAAGCCAACAAAATTCGAATGGAAGAATGTTTTACCACAAGTGAGAAAATTTCATTGTAATCAATACCTTCTTTTTGTGCGCAGCCTTTAGCCACAAGTCGAGCCTTATAATGTATACCAAAAGAGTGTTCTTTTTTTTGCAAAAACCCATTTACAACCAATTTCCTTCATACCTTATGGAAGTTGTACCAAATCCCAAGTTTGATTTATCTCCAATAATGCTATCTCCTGATTCACAGCCTCTTGCCAGTGTAAGCTATCCGGGCTCTGAATAGCATCTTTGTAACTGTTAGGAACTCCATCAATCAAAGAGAAGGCATATGTTGTCGTATCATCAAACCTTGCAGGTTTTCGAATTACCCTTCGTGGTCTATTCTTGGTGATAGACTCACGTTCCTCCACTCTTTCATTTACAAGGCTTTGCTCTTCCTGTTCTAAGACATCAAAGTTATTATCTACCTGATCAATAGGTTCTTCAGTAGGAGCAACCATATCAGGAGAGAACACCACCTTCTCCACCTGCTTCAATGCCTCGTCATTAATTTTAATTTTCTGCAAAAATGTTCCAGACTCATTGAATGTCACATCTCGACTATTAACAATCTTACTTATTTCTGGACACCATAACCTATAGCCCTTCACACCTTTACTAAAGCCCATAAACTTGGCTTTTTTTGCTCTAGGATCTAGCTTTGAGTCTGTCACATGATAATAAGCAGGACACCCAAAAACATGCAATTTATCATAATCACTAATAGGAGTACCTGACCATACCTCAAGCAGAGTTCTCCCACCATTTCCAGAAACAGGTAAACGATTCACCAAGTGGACTGCATAACTGAGAGCCTCAGCCCAAAATGCCTTACTCAATCCTTCTTAAGACAATGTGCATCGAACCTTCTCTATTAATGTCTGGTTCATTTCTCAGCAACTCCATTTTGTTGTGGCTTACCCGGAACAGTGAAGTGTCGAACGATCCCTTCATCTCATCATACTTTAAGGAATGAATCATAAGTATATTCTCCCCCGTTGTCTGATCTCAGCTTTTTGATTTTCCTGTCCGTCTGATTCTCTACTATTTTCTTCCACTCTAGGAAGATTTGGAGAACCTCGTTTTTGTGCCTCATGGGATACATCCAAACTCTCTTCGAGTAGTCATCAATAAAGGTGACAAACCACCTCTTTCCTCCCAATGAGGCATTCTTCGTGGGACCCCATACATCAGTGTGAACATAATCCAAAATGCCCTTTGTTTGGTGTATAATTGTACCAAACTTCACATTTTTTTGTTTACCAAATTACAATGTTCACAGAAATCAATTTTACCAGTTGTAGCACCCTTAAGGACTCCTTGGTTCACCAATGTCTGAAGCGCCTTCTCACCAGCATGCCCGAGTCGCATGTGCCATAATTTCGATGTCTTGTTCTTTCGAACTTGCCACAGAAGCATACCCAATTATTGTGGTTTCGTTGAGGTAGTATATGCTACCTCTTCTAGTTCCTGTAATTGCCACCAAAGCTCCACGAGCTACTTTCAAATTCCCTCCTTCCAAAATGATGCGATAACCACTCGCATCCAAAACGCCAAGTGAAATCATATTTTTCTTCAAGTCAGGGACATACCTCACATCTTTGAGTTTTAGTATAACCCCATCAAACATCTTGATTTGTATTGAGCCGATTCCCGTCATCTTGCAAGTACTATCATTGTCCATATACACAACTCCACCATTGAACTTTTTGAAGTCCAAAAACATCTCTCTGTTGGAACACATATGATAGAAGCACCCAAAATCAAGAAGCCATTCACTGGTTTGGCTGGCTGATAGGGAGATTGTCAAGGCATCATTTGTATCAGTGTCGTCATCTCTAACCACATTGGACTTCGACCCCTTCTCTTTTAAGATCTCGTCATCTCTAACCACATTGGACTTCGACCCCTTCTCTTTTAAGATCGAACAATCTTTCTTCCAATGGCCTTTCTGTCGACAATATGCACACTCATTTTTATCAAGTTTTCTCCAATCAGATCTACCTCTCGACTTTAATCGGGACTCTCCACATTCGTTCCTTTTCCAAGTAGAAGTCCTTCCATGAGCAGTGAGAACATTTGAGCTAGAGCCTTGATATGTCTCCTTTTCCTTCTTTCGCATCTCATTGTTTATTAAGGCATTTGAAACATCTTCAAATCAATATTAGTGATTCCATGTAGTAGGGTCGTTACTAAAAACTCGTAGGATTCCGACAAAGAATTTAATAACAACAACGCCTTGTCCTCATCATCAATCTTAACATCAAGATTGAGCAAATCAGTGATGATTTTGTTAAAATCATCCAAATGCTCAGCCATTGAGATACCTTCCTTGTAGTCAAAACGGAAGAGTTTCTTCTTCAAATAGAGTTTATTTTCCACACTCTTCTTCATATATTTCGCCTCAAGCTTGTCCCATAATTCTTTCGCCATGGTAATCTTCATAAATGGATATTTCTAATCCTTAACAAGACAGGATCGAATAATTCCACAGGCTTGCCGATTTTATTTCGTTCATTCTGCTTCTGTCATGTCTTCAGGAATCTCCTCTTGGAGAGAAACATCGAGGTCTTGCATGACCAGCCAATCGCTAACTTCGCCTCGCCAAACACCAAAATTATTGGTTCCATCAAATTTCTCTACTTCGAGATTGGAACTCCACACTCTCGATCCACGTCGTGATGATTCTGCCATTTGCAATAATTAATCTAGATGTAATTAAAAACACAATTCTTGAAAATTGATTTTCAAGAGAATAAGCACAATTGTGAGCACGTTTAATGGTCGATGAGGCCATAACTTTCACAATACCCCCAAATACCACAATAAGGCTTTGATACCACTTGTTGTTTGCCGAAAGCGGAACAAATGTACTCACAACACCAAAGTTACTTAAGACATACAATGTGACACCCAAAACTTGATAATTTCAACTGCAAAAAGATTGGCATTATATAGCTGTCTGTTAAACCTAAAAATATAAGCTAAACTAACCAGCCTAAAAATATCAGGAAGACCTTGAGAATAGGTCTAAAGAATAGGACTTGTGATAGTTTACAACACCTTTTATATTCTCTCTTCGGCCCATCATGAAACGGAGAGTCCTTTTTCTTCTCCATGTCTACTAATTCTAGGAAAAACCTAGATAACTGAGTGAACTCCAAGTCATATTCTTCTATAGTCTCTCTCCTTATTTAGGGCTTAAGAACGCTTCTTGATTTTTTTTTACATGGCAATCATTGGATAGTACTTTCAGAATGCCTCCTTAAAACAACTCCAATGGATGATTTCATCTTTAGCATTTACAGTCTTGGAAGCTAACTTCCACCTAAAAAGCTCTTCTTCTTTAAGCATGCATGTGGCACAACGAACCATGAACTCTTCAGGGCAGTTATACATATATAGGAAGGCAATCTCTATAGCATCAAGCCATGCCTTTGCTTTTGCTGAACGAACCATGCGTTCATCAAATATAGGCGGGTCAAACTTCCTAATGTCCTTAATATAGTTGGATTTTTTTTTTTTTTTCTCAAGTCCCTTGGAAACTTATAGGGGGCTAGCACTCCTTGAGTTGCCATAAGAGTCTATAGTATATGGCTCGCCTGTGTTTTGAGGGTTAACTTCATGAAATATTGTAGGGATTCTAGTGAACGTGGAGGTGGACTATCGTGAAGGCGTAGTTTAACTTGGGTTAAGTTCTTGTAGTGATTCTGTTTCTAAATCTAAGCTTAAGCCATTCTTAGTTAGGGGCTCCTTACGAGGAATTCTCCACACCAATCCTTAGGCTTTCTTGCATAGTTAGGGTTCTCTTCTTGGGTGGCATGATCTTAGTACTAAAAGAACACGCATAGTTATAAACCTGAGGTCGATTCTTGGCTGGTGCATTTGAAGATTAGAAATGATGAAATTAGTGCTTAATGTGACAATTTGGGTTTCTCACAATATCAACTAATTTATAGATAACACAAGTAGAACTATCGATCTCTTTCTTTCTTTTTTTTTTTTTTTTTTTTTTTTTTTTTTTTTTTGTAAATCGAGACATGAAACTCAAATTTAAGGACTTTGAAAGCACTGCATAACGAAAATACGAGACCGTTATGGATATGCCTAAAGGTAGAAGCACCAGTGGTCTAGTGATAGAATAGTACCCTGCCACGATATAGACTCGAGTTCAATTCTTGGCTGGTGCATCTTGAAGATTAGCAATGATGAAATTTAGTACTTCATGTATGAAGTTGGGTTTCTCAGGATATCATCTAATATATAGATGACACAAATAGCACTTTCGAGCTTTATTTTTATTTTTAAATAGAGAGGTGAAACTCAAATTTATGGACTTCGGAAGAACTACATGACGAAAATACGAGTACGTTATGGATATGTCTAAAGGTAGAAGCACCAATGGTCTAGTACTAGAATAGTACCCTGCCATGGTATAGACCCGAGTTCAATTCTTGATTAGGGCATCTTGAAGATTAGTTATTGATGAAATTAGTCCTTAATTGTGAGAACTTGGGTTTCTTGAAGATTAGTTATTGATGGAATTAGTCCTTAATTGTGAGAACTTGGGTTTCTCATGATATCATATAATTAATTTATAGATGACACGAGTAGCATTATTGAGGTTTTTTTTTCTTTTTTTTTTAGATCGAGAGGTGAAACTCAAATTTATGCAATTCGGAAGAACTACAAAAATACAAGTACATTATGGATATGTCTAAAGGTAGAAGCACCAGTTGTTTAGTGGTAGAATAGTACCTTGCCACAGTACAGACTTGAGTTTGATGCTCGTCTGGTGCATCATGAAGATTAGCGATAATGAAATTTAGTGCTTCATGGTAAGAACTTGGGTTTCTCACGATTTCATCTAATATTTTTAGATAGATGACAGAGTATCACTATCGAGCTTTATTTTCTTTCTTTCTTTAAAATTGAGAGGTCAAACTCAAATTTATGGACTGCGTGACGAAAATACGAGTGCGTTATGGATATGTCTAAACGTAGAAGCACCAGTGGTCTAGTGGTAGAATAGTACCCTGCCACGGTATAGACCCGGGTGTATTATTCCCGATGTATCTTGAAGATTAGCTATGATGAAATTAGTGCTTCATGTGAGAACTTGAGTTTCTCATGATATCATCTAATTTATAGATGACATGAGTAGCCCTATCGAGCTTTTTTTTTTTTCTTTTTAAATGAAGAGGTGAAACTCAAATTTATGGACTTCGGAAGAACTGCATAACGAAAATACGAGTACGTTATGGATATGTCTAAAGGTAGAAGCACCAGTGGTCTAGTGGTATTATAGTACTTTGCCACAGTACAGAACTGAGTCTGATTCTCGACTGGTGCATCTTGAAAATTTACTATGATGAAGTTAGTGCTTAATGTGAGAACTTCGGTTTATCACGATATCATATAATTTACAGATGACACGAGTAGCACTATCGAGGTTTTTTTTTTTTTTTAAAATCGAGAGGTGAAACTCAAATTTAAGGTATTGAGAAGAACTGCATGACGAAAATATGAGTACGTTATGATTAAGTCCAAAGGTAGAAGCACTAGTGGTCTAGTGGTAGAATCAAACATTGCCATGATATAGACCTGAGTTCAATTCTATTCTCAACTGGTGCTTTTTTTTTGTTTTTTTTTTTAAATCGAGAGGTGAAACTCAAATTTATGGAATTTGGAAGAACTGCATGACGAAAATACGAGTACGTTATAGATATGTCTTAAGGTAGAAGTAAGGTAGGATCGGAAGAACTGCATGACGAAAATACGAGTACGTTATCGATATGTCTTAAGGTAAAAGTAAGGTAGGAAGCACTAGTGGTCAAGTGGTAGAATAGTACCTTGCCATGGTATAGACCCGAGTTTGATTCTCGACTGATGAATCTTGAAGATTAGCTATGATGAAATAAGTGCTTAATGTGAGAACTTGGATTTCTCACGATATTATCTAATTTATAGATGACACAAGTAGCACTATCGAACTTTTTTTTTTTTTTTTTTTAAATCGAGAGGTGAAACTCAAATTTATGGACTTCAAAAGAACTACATGGCGAAAATACGAGTATGTTATGGATATGCCTAAACCTAGAAGCACCAGTGGTCTAGTGGTAGATTAGTACCCAGCAACGGTACAAAACCGGGTATTATTCCCGGTTGGTGTATCTTGAAGATTAGCTATGATGAAATTAATGCTTAATGTGAGAACTAGGGTTTCTCACGATATCACCTAATTTATAGGTGACACGAGTAGCACTATCGAGTTTTTTTTTAAATCGAGAAGTGAAACTCAAATTTATGGAATTCGAAAGAACTGCGTGACAAAATACGAGTACGTTATGGATATGTTTAAAGGTAGAAGCACCAGTAGTCTAGTAATAGAATAGTACCTTGCCACGATACAGACCCGGATATTATTCCTGGTTGGTGTATCTTAAAGATTAGCTATGATGAAATTAGTGCTTAATGTGAGAACTTGTGTTTCTCACGATATCATCTAATTTATAGATGACACGAGTAGCACTATGGAGCTTTTCTACTTTTTTTTTCCTAAATCGAGAGGTGAAACTCAAATTTATGGACTTCAAAAGAACTGCATGACGAAAATACGAGTACGTTATGGATATGCCTAAAGGTAGAAGCACCAGTGGTCTAGTGGTAGAACAGTACCCTGCCACGGTACAGACCCGGGTATTATTCCTCGTTGGTGTATCCTAAAGATTATCTATGATGATATTAGTGCTTAATGTGAGAAAATGGGTTTATCACGACTTTGGATGACACGAGTAGCACTATCGAGCTTTTATTTTCTTTTCTTTTTTTAAATCGAGAGGTGAAAATAAAATTTATGGAATTTGGAAGAACTGCATGACGAAAATACGAGTACGTTATGAATATGTGTAATGGTAGAAGCACCAGTGGTTTAGTGGTAGAATAGTACCCTGCCACGGTACACACTCGAATTCGATTCTCGGCTGGTGCATCTTGAGGATCAACCATGATGAAAAAATTAGTACTTTAATGTGAGAACATGGGTTTATCACGCCTATAGATTACACAATTAACAGTATGTGCTTTTCTTTATCTTTTCTTTTTTTTCTTAAATCGAGAGGTGAAACTCAAATTTATGGAATTCAGAAGAACTGCATGACGAAAATACGAGTACGTTATGGATATGTCTAAGGTAGAAGCACCAATGGTCTAGTATTAGAATAGTACCCTGCAACGTTATAGACCCGAGTTTGATTCTCGGCCGAAAATATGAGTACGTTATGGATATGTCTAAAGGTAGAAGCACCAATGGTCTAGTGGTAGAATAGTACCCTCCAACGTTACAGACCCGAGTTTGATTCTCGGCTAGTTCATCTTGAATATCAGCTATGATGAAATTAGTGCTTAATATGAGAACTTGTGTTTATCACAACTATAGATGACACAAGTAGCACTATCGAGCTTTTTTTTTTTTTTTTTGTTTCAATCGAGAGGTGAAACTCAAATTTATGGAATTCAATAGAATTGCATGACGAAAATACGAGTACGTTATGGATATGTCTAAAGGTAGAAGTACCAGTGATTTAGTGGTAGAATAGTACCTTGCCACGATACAGACCGCATCTTGAGGATCAACCATGATGAAAAAATTAGTGCTTTAGTGTGAGAACATGGGTTTATCACGACTATAGATTACACAATTAACACTATGTGCTTTTCTTTATCGTTTCTTTTTTTTCTTAAATCGAGAGGTGAAACTCAAATTTATGGAATTTAGAAGAACTGCATGATGAAAATACGAGTACGTTATGGATATGTCTAAGGTAGAAGCACCAATGGTATAGTATTAGAATAGTACCCTGCAACGTTACAGACCCGAGTTTGATTCTCGGCCGAAAATACGAGTACGTTATGGATATGTCTAAAGGTAGAAGCACCAATGGTCTAGTGGTAGAATAGTACCCTGCAACGTTACAGACCCGAGTTTGATTCTCGGCTGGTTCATCTTGAATATCAGCTATTATGAAATTAGTGCTTAATATGAGAACTTGTGTTTATCACAACTATAGATGACACAAGTAGCACTATCGAGCTTTTTTTTTTTTTGTTTCAATCGAGAGGTGAAACTCAAATTTATGGAATTCAATAGAATTGCATGATGAAAATACGAGTACGTTATGGATATGTCTAAAGGTAGAAGTATCAGTGATTTAGTGGTAGAATAGTACCCTGCCACGATACTGCATGACGAAATTTATGTAATTCGGAAGGTAAAACTCAAATTTATCATGACTATAGATTAGAACTATCATCGAGATTTTTATTTTTTAAATCGGGAAGCAAAACTCAAATTTATGTAATTCGAAAGTACTGCATGACGAAAGTACGAGTATGTTATGGATGTCTAAAGGTAGAAGCACCAGTGGTCTAGTGGTAGAATAGTACCTTGCCACGGTATAGACCCGAGTTTGATTCTTCTTGATGATCAACTATGATGAAAAAATTAGTGCTTAATGTGAGAACATGGGTTTATCACGAGCTTTTTTTTTTTTTAAGACGAAGAGCGAAACTCAAATTTAAGTAATTCGGAAGAACTGCATGACGAAAATACGAATACGTTATGGATATGTCTAAAGGTAGAAGCACTAATGGTTTAGTGATAGAATAGTATCCTGCCACGGTATAGACTCAAATTCTATTCTTGGTTGCGTCGGCCGGAAGCGTCGTTGAAACGCCAGAGGGGGTTGCGTCGTCCGGAAGTGTTGTTGAAGCTCCAGAGGGGGTTGTATCGTCCGAAAGCGTCACTGAAGCTCCAGAGGGGGTTGCGTCGTCCGGAAGCATCGCTGAAGCTCCAGAGGGGGTTGCATCGGCAAGAAGCATCACTGAAGCTTCAGAGGGGGTTGCGTCGGCCGGAAGCGTCGTTGAAGCTCTAGATGTGGTTGCGTCGTCCGGAAGCGTCACTGAAGTTTCAGAGGGGGTTGCGTCGTCCGGAAGCGTCGCTGAAGCTCCAGAAGGGGTTGTGTCGATCGAAAGCGTCGCTAAAACTCAACAGGAGGTTGCGTCGGCTGGAAGCGTTGCTGAAGCTTCAGAGAGGGTTGCGTCGTCCTGAAGCATCGCTGAAGCTCCAGAGGGGGTTGCGTCGTCCAGAAGCGTCGCTGAAGCTCTTGACGGGGTTGCGTCGGCCGGAAGCGTTGCTGAAGCTCTAGAGGGGGTTGCGTCGGTCGGAAGCGTCGCTGAAGCTTTAGAGGGGGTTACGTCGTCCGGAAGCGTCGCTTAAACTCCAGAGGGGGTTGCATCGTCCCGAAGCGTCGCTGAAGCATTTGAGGGGGTTGCGTCGGCCGGAAGCGTTGCTGAAGCTCTAGAGGGGGTTGCGTCGGTCGGAAGCGTCGCTGAAGCTTTAGAGGGGGTTGCGTCGTCCGAAAGCGTCGTTTAAGCTCTAGAGGGGGTTGCGTCGGCTGGAAGCGTCGCTGAAGCTCCAGAGGGGGTTGCGTCTTCCGGAAGCGTCGCTGAAGCTCCAAAGGGGGTTGCGTCGTCCGGAAGCGTCGCTGAAGCCACAAAGGTGGTTGGGTCGTCCGGAAGCATCGCTAAAGCTCCAGAGGGGGTTGCGTTGGCTGGAAGCGTCGCTGAATCTCTAGAGGGGGTTGCGTCGGTCGGCAGCGTCGCTGGCTGAAACTCCAGAGGGTGTTGTATCGGCCGAAACCGTCGCTAAAACTCTTGAGAGGGTTGCGTCGGCCGGAAGCGTCGCTGTAGCTCAAGAGGGGGTTGCGTCTTTCGGAAGCGTTGCTGGAGCTCTATAGGGGGTTGCGTCGTCCGGAAACGTCGCCGAAGCTCCAGAGGGGTTGTCTCGGCCGTAAGCGTCGCTGAAGCTCCAATGGGGGTTGAGTCGTCCGGAAGCATCGGTGAAGGTCCTGAGGTGGTTGCATCGTCCGAAAGCGTCTCTGAAGCTCCAGAGTGGGTTGCATCGGTCAGAAGCGTCGCTGAACCAACAGAGGGGGTTGCTTCGTCCGTAAGAGTCGCTGAAGCTTCAGAGGGAGTTGCGTCGTCCAAAAGCGTCGCTGAAGCTCTAGAGGGGGTTGCGTCGGCCGGAAGTGTCGCTGAAACACCACAAGGGGTTGCGTCGTGCGGAAGCGTCGCTGAAGCTCCAGAGGGGGTTGGGTCATCCGGAAGCGTCGCTGAAGCACCAGAGAGGGTTGCGTCGGCCGGAAGCGTCGCTGAAGCTCCAGAGGTGGTTGCGTCGGCCGAAAGCGTCGCTAAAACTCCTGAGAGGGTTGCGTCGGCCGAAAGCGTTGCTGTAGCTCCAGAGGGGGTTGCGTCGTCCGGGAGCGTCGCTGAAGCTCTAGAGAGGGTTGCGTCGTCCGGAAGCGTCGCTGAAACACCAGAGGGGGTTGCGTCGGCCG
>NW_019268584.1:859946-866603 GCF_002738365.1 Cucurbita moschata | reverse complement strand
CTCTAGAGGGGGTTGCGTCGTCCGAAAGAGTCGCTGAAGCTCCAGAGGGGGTTGCGTCATCCGGAAGCGTCGCTGAAGCTCCAGAGGGGGTTGCGTCGGCCGGAAGCGTCGCTGAAGCTCCAAAGGGGGTTACTTCCGCCGGTAGCGTCGCTGAAGCTTCAGAGGGGGTTGCGTCGTCTAGAAGCGTCGCTGAAGCTCCAGAGGGGGTTGCATCGTCCGGAAGCGTTACTAAAGATCCAGAGGGGGTTACGTCGGCCGGAAGCGTCGCTGAAGCTCTAGTGGGGGTTGCGTCGTTTGGAAGCGTCGCTAAAGCTCTAGAGGGGGTTTCTTCAGCCGGAAGCGTCGCTGAAGCTCCAGAGGGGGTTGCGACGTCCGGAAGCATAGCTGAAGCTCCAGAGGGGGTTGCGTCGTCTAGAAGCGTCGCTGAAGCAATTGAGGGGGTTGCGTCGTCCAGAAGAGTCGCTGAAGCTCTAGAGGGGGTTGCGTCTTCCGGAAGTGTCGCAGAAGCTCGAGAGGGGGTTGCATCGTCCGTAAGCTTTGCTGAAGCTCTATAGGGGGTTGCGTCGGCCGGAAGCGTCGCTGAAAAACTAGAGGGGGTTGCATCGTCCGTAAGAGTCGCTTATGCTCTAGAGGGGGTTGCGTTGTCCGGAAGCATCGCTGAAGCTCCAGAGCGGGTTGCGTCGGCCATAAGCGTCGCTGAAACACCAGAGGGGGTTGCATCGTCCGTAAGAGTCGATGAAGCTCCAGAGGGGGTTGCGTTGTCCGGAAGCGTCGTTGAAGCTCCAGAGGGGGTTGCGTCGTCCAAAAGTGTCGCTGAAGCTCTAGAGGGGGTTGTGTCGTCCAGAAGCATCGCTGAAGCTCCAGAGGGGATTGCGTCGTCCGAAAGCGTTGCTGAAGCAACAGATGGGGTTGCGTCGGCCGGAAGCGTCGCTGAAGCTCCAGAGGGGGTTGCGTCGGCCGGAAGCGTCGCTGAAGCTCTTGAGGGGGTTGCATCGTTCGGAAGCGTCGCTGAAGCTCCAAAGGGGGTTGCGTCGTCTGGAAGTGTCGCTGAAGCTCCAGAGGGGGTTGCGTCGTCCAGATGCGTCGCTGAAGCTCGTGAGGAGGTTGCGTCGTTCGGAAGCATCGCTGAAGCTCTATAGGGGGTTGCGTCGTTCGGAAGCATCGCTAAAGCTCTAGAGGGGGTTGCGTCGGCCGGAAGCGTCGCTAAAGCTCTAGAGGGGGTTGTGTCGGCCGGAAGCGTCGCTGAAGCTCCTGAGGGGGTTGCATCGTTCGGAAGCGTCGCTGAAGCTTTAGAGGGGGTTGCGTCGTCTGGAAGCGCCGCTGAAGCTCCAGAGGGGGTTGCGTCGTCCAGATGCGTCGATGAAGCTCGTGAGGAGGTTGCGTTGTTCGGAAGCATCGCTGAAGCTCTATAGGGGGTTGCGTCGTCCGGAAGCATCGCTGAAGCTCCAGAGGAGGTTGCGTCGGCCGGAAGCGTCGCTGAAGCTCCAGAGGGGGTTGTGTCGTCCGTAAGCATCGCTGAAGCTCCAGAGGGGGTTGCGTCGTCCAGAAGCGTCGCTGAAGCTCTTGAGGGGGTTACGTCGGCCGGAAGCGTTGCTGAAGCTCTAGAGAGGGTTGCGTCGGTTGGAAGCGTCGCTGAAGCTTTAGAGGGGGTTGCGTCCTCCGGAAGCGTCGCTTAAGCTCTAGAGGGGGTTGCGTCGACTGGAAGCGTCGCTGAAGCTATAGAGGGTGTTGCGTCGTCTGGAAGCGTCGCTGAAGCTCCAGAGGGGGTTGCATCGTCCGGAAGCGTCGCTGAAGACACAGAGGTGGTTGGGTCGTCCAGAAGCGTCGCTGAAGCTCTAGAGAGGGTTGCATCGGCTGGAAGCGTCGCTGAATCTCTAGAGGGGGTTATGTCGGTCGGCAGCGTCGCTGGCTGAAACTCCAGAGGGGGTTGTTTCGGCCGAAACCGTCGCTAAAACTCCTGAGAGGGTTGCGTCGGCCGGAAGCGTCGCTGTAGCTCAAGAGGGGGTTGCGTCGTCCGTAAGCGTTGCTAGAGCTCCAGAGGGGGTTGCGTCGTCCGGAAGCGTCGCTGAAGCACTAGAGGGCTTGCCTCGCCCGTAAGCGTCGCTGAAGCTCCAATGGGGGTTGCGTCGTCCGGAAGCGTCGCTGAAACACCAGAGGGGGTTCCGTCGTCCGTAAGAGTCGCTGATGCTCTAGAGGGGGTTGCGTCGTCTGGAAGCGTCGCTGAAGCTCCAGAGTGGGTTGCATCGGCCAAAAGCGTCGCTGAAACACTAGAGGGGGTTGCATTGTCCGTAAGAGTCGCTGAAGCTCCAGAGGGGGTTGCGTTGTCCGGAAGCGTCGCTGAAGCTTTAGAGGGGGTTGCGTCGTCCGAAAGCGTCGCTGAAGCTCTAGAGGGGGCTGCGTCGTCCGAAAGCGTCGCTAAAGCTCTAGAGGGGGTTGCGTCGTCCAGAAGTGTCGCTGAAGCTCCAGAAGGGGTTGCATCGGCCGGAAGCGTCGTTGAAGCTCTAGAGGAAGTTTCGTCGTCCGTAAGCATTGTTGAAGCTCCAGAGGGGGTTGCATCGTCCGGAAGCGTCGCTGAAGCTCTAGAGGGGGTTGCTTCGTCTAGAAGCATCGCTGAAGCTCTTGAGGGGGTTGCGTCGTTCGGAAGCTTCGCTGAAGCTCCAGAAGGGGTTGCGTCGGCCGGAAGCGTCGTTGAAGCTCTAGAGGGGGTTGCGTCGTCCGGAAGCGTCGCTGAAGCTCTAGAGAGGGTTGCGTCGTCCGTAAGCGTCGTTGAAGCTCTAGTGGGGGTTGCATCGTCCGGAAGCTTTGCTGAACCTCCAGAGGTGGTTACGTCGTCCGTAAGCGTTGCTGAAGCTCCAGAGGGGATTGTGTCGTCCGTAAGCGTCACTGAAGCTCCAGAGGGGGTTGCGTCATCTAGAAGCGTCGCTGATGCAATTGAGGGGGTTGTGTCGGCTGGAAGCTTCGCTGAAACTCCAAAGGGGGTTTCGCTGAAGCTCTAGAGGGGGTTACGTCGTCCGGAAGCGTCGCTGAAGCTCCAGAGGGGGTTGCATCGTCCGAAAGCGTTGCTGAAGCTCTAGAGGGGGTTGCGTCGTTCAGAAGCGTTGCTGAAGCTCTAGAGGGGGTTGCGTCGTCTGGAAGCATCGCTGAAGCTCCAGAGGGGGTTGCGTCGTCTGGAAGCGTCGCTGAACCTCCAGAGGGGGTTGCGTCGACCGGAAGCTTCGCTAAAACTCCAGAGGGGGTTTCGCTGAAGCTCTAGAGGGGGTTGCGTCGTCCGGAAGCGTCGCTGAAGCTCCAGAGGGGGTTGCGTCGTCCGAAAGCGTCGCTGAAGCTCTAGAGGGGGTTGCGTCGTCCGAAAGCGTCGCTGAAGCTCCAGAGGGGGTTCGTCAGCCGAAAGCGTCGCTGAAGCTTTAGAGGGAGTTGCGTCGGTCGGCAGCGTCGCTGGCTGAAACTCCAGAGGGGGTTGCGTGGGTCGAAACCGTCGCTAAAACTCGAGAGAGGGTTGCGTCGGCCGAAAGCGTCGTTGAAGCTCCAGAGGGGGTTGCGTCGTCCAGAAGCGTCACTGAAGCTCTAGTGGGGGTTGCGTCGTCCGAAAGCGTCGCTGAAGCTCTAGAGGGGGTTGCGTCGGCCAGAAGTGTCGCTGAAGCTCTAGATGGGGTTGCGTCGGTCGGCAGCGTCGCTGGTTGAAACTCCAGAGGGGGTTGCGTGAGCCGAAACTGTCGTTAAAACTCTAGAGAGGGTTGCGTCGGCCAGAAGCGTCGCTGAAGCTCTAGAGGGGGTTGCGTCGTCCGGAAGCGTCGCTGAAGCTCCAGAGGGGGTTGCGTCGTCCGAAAGCGTCACTGAAGCTCCAGAGGGGGTTGCATCGGCCGGAAGCATCGCTGAAGCTTCAAAGGTGGTTGCATCGTCCGGAAGCGTCGCTGAAGCTCAAGAGGGGGTTGCGTCGGCCGGAAGCGTCGTTGAAGCTCCAGAGGGGGTTGCGTCGTCCGTAAGCGTCGCTGAAACTCCAGAGGGGGTTGTGTCGGTTTGAAGCGTCGCTGAAAATCCAGAGGAGGTTGCTTGGGCCTGAGACTCTTGCTGAGAAACCAGAGGTGAAGCAAGTGGGAGTTGATGTTGAGTTGCTCAAAGATTCACAGAGTGATGTTGTAGCGAATACTCATGAAACTCCTGAGACTCTTGCTGAGAAACCAGAGGTGAAGCAAGTGGGAGTTGATGTTGAGTTGCTCAATGATTCACAGAGTGATGTTGTAGCAGATACTCATGAAACTCCTGAGGCTCTTGCTGAGAAACCAGAGGTAAAGCAAGTGGGAGTTGAGGTTGAGTTGCTCAAAGATTCATAGAGTAATGTTGTAGCGGATACTCAAGAAACTCTTGAGACCCTTGCTTAAACACCAGAGGTGAAGCAAGTGGGAGTTGAGGTTGAGTTGCTCAAAGATTCATAGAGTGGTGTTGTAGCAGATACTCAAGAAACTCCTGAGACCCTTGCTGAAACACCAGAGGTGAAGCAAGTGGGAGTTGATGTTGAGTTGCTCAAAGATTCACAGAGTGATGTTGTAGCGGATACTCAAGAAACTCTTGAGACCCTTGCTGAAACACCAGAGGTGAAGCAAGTGGGAGTTGATGTTGAGTTGCTCAAAGATTCATAGAGTGATGTTGTAGTGGATACTCAAGAAACTCTTGAGACTCTTGCTGAGAAATCAGAGGTGAAGCAAGTGGGAGTTGAGGTTGAGTTGCTAAAAGATTCGTATGGTGATGTAGCAGATACTCAAGAAACTCCTGAGACTCATGCTGTTGGCGAGGAACCCAGTCTATCATTCAAAACACAGAAGGCGATACCATTTCACTCGGAGGTTGGTTGAAGATGGTGATGTGTTTTGAGAAGATAGAGGGTGCAAAGAATCCAGCAAACATGTTGACAAAATGTGTTGATGTTGGAATATTGAGGTTGTGCAACACCTCAATTGGTGTGGTGCAGTGAAGATGCTCATGGTCGTTTGAGAGTGAAATTCTTGGTTGACTAGATCAGTCTCCAAGTGGGAGAATTGTTAGGTTATGAAGCCTGATACTTATTTATAGCTTGGTCAACGGTTATATCCGGTAAAGCTATATTTAGTTAAGCTATATATAGTAGTTAACAGGGATTCGGTTTACTGGTTGGAGCACAAACCAATTGTTCATTAGAGGATCAGTGAGACATAAGGAACAAGAAGTAACTTCAAGGGTAAAACGGTAAATTGACCCAGCTCTAGTTACGAACAACCTGTGAAGGATCGACTTACTAATCATGGTTATATCAGATGGACAGAAATATATCTATAGTGAGGGGAGTGCAACTACTAGGCTATAGTGGAGTGTCCTAGTAGTTAACGAATGTTGGTTAACCAGGTTAATGAGTTTAATCGGTTAATCTTGGATCGTTGGAGCCCATGATCTATAGGTCCATTAGGTCCCTCTGCTAGCTCATATCGGACTAAACCATAGAACAGTATGACGAGTGAGTTCGAAGTGTTCGAATTCAAATTAGGGAATATGCGTTACATATATACAATATATTTAACCGCAATTTTGTTTTATTTATGAATTAAACGAAAAGAGAGAATCTGAGATATTTAAATAAGATTTAAATATCTTAATCAATTATGTGTCGGAATTGATTGGGATTGGCATTTGAATTAATATTAAATATTAATTAAATAGTTTAATTAATCATTTAATGTTACTTTAATTTGAAATTCATTATTCAAATTAATTGTCAAAATGAAGAAAGACAAAATGTTGACTTTCATCTAATGGAAAAATCCATGTTAGTGGAATTTTGAGGTGTCAAAATTTGGTTTAACCAAACTTGCATGTTTGCCAAATAAACTCCACAAGTTTGAGTGGAATTTTAAGTGTCAAAATTTGGTTAACTCAAACATGCATGCTTGCCACATAATCCCAAACATTTGAGTGGAATTTTAAGTGTCAAAATTTGGTGATCTCAAGTTTGCATGAACATGCAAACTTGACTCTTTAAATAGAGTGATCATGATACTTGGAAGGGATTCTTCATCTTGATGAAAAACCTTGAGAAAAACTTCTCACAAACACTCTCTTTCACATATACAAAATTCCTCCCAAGTTTAGTCACTCACCGGATTCCACAATCCCGTTCTAAGGCCGGAGGATAGTGGAGAAGACACTAATGGTGGTTCGAAACCGGTTCGTGAGGCAAAAGGAGTTTGAACTACAAAAGGTTAGTATTTAAACTCATTAAGTTTTAATACTTATGAACATGCTAGTTATTTACAATAATTGATGTTCTAAAAGTGCCTAAGATCCAAATTGCTTCTGCATGTGTTATATTTACACCATCATTTACCCCATCTGGTTGATCTACAAGTTCCCAGACTGAATTGAAGTACATTTACTCCATTTCAAGATTCATGGCTTTGATCCATTGATCTCTATCTTCATCATTCATTGCCTGTTTATAGGTCAATGGATCTTCAATGCCATCATCAGGTATGATGACTTGGGTTTCTGTGAAACCCAAGTAACGATCGGGTTGAGTTATGACCCACCCACTACGTCGAGGCTTTCTCAACTCTTGAGAAGGATGTGTTTGACCAGAAGTGTCAGATCCATCAACAACTCTTGTTGGACCAGCTTGATCAACAACTCTTG